>NC_086366.1:222295-278088 GCF_036324505.1 Eleginops maclovinus
CGGTCATTTTTGGGAAAATGGGGCATTCTCCACTAATGAAAAGGGCTGCACATCTGCAATTACGAACTCAAGAACCAAGCAGTTTACTTTTCTTTGGGTGATTGCTGAGGTGCTGAGTGTTGATTGTTTGAGAGGAGGTGTGGTGGGCATGGCTCTTCGTTCACCACCATCATCTGATGCCATTTCTGCTGTTTTCAAGACACTGGAATGCTTCCTCTAAAATAAAGAAAGACATCAAGAGCACAAATAAATAACACTGAAATGGTTTTATGCTGGGAAGAATGAAGAGGACTAATGTAGGCCTATACATGTGTGTAAAACCAGGTGGAAGCATTTAAACATAGAAAGCTTCCACAGTAGCATTACTAACCAGTACCTGAACTAGCAGACAGATGTTTTTGTGTTTGTAGTCCCGAACTGCATACTACAAAAATCTAACCTCTGTCTAAGCCGGTCTTTCTCAAAGAGTGGTCCGCGGACCACTGGTGGTCCGTGAGCGACCCCTAGTGGTCCGTGAGCAGCCCCTAGTGGTCCGTGAGTATTTTGGTAAAATGTCACATTTGAAATTAATATATTATAAGTTTAAAGTGTTTCTCAAACTGTCTTAAAATGACTAGTATAGAGTGTAGCATAGATGTAGCATAGCTAGGTTACGATCTTACTCATAAATGATGAGGTCAATTTGAGCTGTCAACTGACAAGATGGATCGATGGCTAAAGACAGGGTCAGTCAAAAGAAAATTAAATGACAAATCTGACGTGACAGTCAAGGTGCATCGTCCTGATGCAGGAGATCCAGCAACTACAAGTGGTTCAGCCGCAGCGACAAGTGATTTTGTGTGCGTTACTGAGTCCCAGGAGAGCGGTTCGCCCTCTAACCACCACCCGGCTGAAAGCTGTGAAACTCGGCTTGATCGCGGAAAGTCCAGCGCTAAAGTGAAGAGAAAATATCACAGCGACTTCATAAAATTCTGATTTTTCTGGACTGGAGATGAAGAGGATCCCAATCCACACTGTGTTTTGTGCTACGAGTCGTTGGCTAACGAGGCTATGAAACCCGCCAAGCTCAAGCGTCATTTTGAGAGCAAACACAAGGATTACATCGGAAACCTTTAGCATTGTTTGAGAGAAAACGTGAGGAACTTAAAAAACACATGAGGAAGGCGCCCTCACATTTTTTTGCGATGGGGGAAAATGCGAAGGCTACAGAGGCATCATACAGGGTATCCCTTCTCATCGCAAAAACAGGGAAACCTCATTCGATAGGTGAGAATGTAGTCAAACCAGCTGCCAAGGTTATGGCTAATGTATTGTTTGGGGAGAAAGCAAGCGACGAAATCAACAGGGTCCCCCTCTCCAATGATACTGTCCAGCAGGGAATAACAGCCATGGCCGAAAATGTGAAAGATCAGCTGATCACACGTTTACGCCAAAGCCAGTTTTTCACACTGCAACTGGACGAGTCAACTGATATCGTGAATGAGAAATCTGCTGTGTTTTGTAAGGTACATTTATGCTGGCGGTGTGCAGGATGAATTTCTGTTTTGTCGTTCCCTGCCGACCAACACCACAGGGGAAGCCATTTTTGACTCAGTCAACGATTTCATCCTGCAGAATAATATGGACTGGACACGATGTGTTGGTATTTGCACAGATGGTGCAACTGCAATGACTGGGAAACACAAGGGACTGGCAGCGCGCGTACGCGCAGTTGCACCTTGCGCCACAGCAACACACTGCTGCATTCACAGAGAACAGCTGGCTGTGAAAAAAATGCCACCATGCCTCAAATCAGTACTGGACGAGTCTGTGAAAATTGTTAATACAATAAAAACCAAAGCACTGAACACACGTCTTTTTAAAGCTCTGTGTGATGAAATGGGAAGTGAACACACAAAACTGCTTTTCCATACTGAAGTTCGCTGGCTGTCGCGTGGGAAAGTTCTCACCCTCTATTTGAACTGCGCGATGAGGTGATGTTGTTCTTGCATCATACTGATGAACTGTATGACAGACTGCATGATTTCCAGTGGCTCTCAAAATTGGCATACCTGGCCGATGTCTTTAGCGCTCTCAATGCTTTGAACTTAGCGCTGCAGGGAAAAGCCGTCACCGCCTTCAATGTGCAGGACAAAATTAAAGCCGCACGCCTCAAGATGGAATTGTGGTGTGTCCGTCTGGATCGCCAGGAGTTTGACTGTTTTCCGACGCTTGTGGATTTTCTCCTCGCTGCAGATGAAGAGCTGGACAGCGGCACAGTTGCAGCCTTCAAGGAACATCTGCAAGGCCTTCACTTTCAGCTGGGAAGATATTTCCCAGAACTAGATGCAGGCTATGAGTGGATCAGGAATCCATTTGGGGACAAAACGCACATCGAACACGTCAGTTCCAAGCTCCCATCAAGACAGGTTGACAGCCTTGTGGACATCGCATCTGATGGGACACTGAGGACGACTTTCAGAGAGAAAAGCTTGACGGACTTTTGGGTCCACGTCCAGCCTGAGCACCCAGAGCTGGCTGACGCTGCTCTGAAACTGTTGATGCCGTTTCCAACCACCTACAACTGTGCAGTTGGTTTTTCTACACTTGTTGGTCTGAAAACAAAGCAGCGTAACAGGATCAATGTGGACTGTGATATGAGACTAAAACTCTCCAGTTTGGATCCAGACTTTGTTTCACTGATGTCTCAGCACAAGCAGCACCATTCCTCCCATTAGGTGGCAGCAGAGACACGCAGTGTATGAGTGAGTAAACAATGCTGTTTGTAAATGTAACAGTGTCAATAATGACCTTGTGGTTATTGTTAAATTCTCCATAGTGTTACTGTGTTTTATTTTTGAAAACACACAGCAGAAGTTAGTATCTCTCTGTTCGCTCGGACATAAACTCAGTAATAGATGTAGTCTCTGTTTCAGATGATGTGTAAAATCTATCAGCATTTACCGTTTAAATCGCATGTGAACCAAACGCTTGTAGAATCCGTGGTTGTTTTTGTATTGTTGATTTAATGTGTGAACGAGCGACACAGAGAAGGTCCCACAGAGCTGTCATTATCAGGCTGTCATTATCAGGCTGTCTTTATCAGGCTGTCATTATCAGGCTGTCATTATCAGGCTGTCATTATCAGGCTGTCATTATCAGGCTGTCTTTATCAGGCTGTCTTTATCAGGCTGTCATTATCAGGCTGTCATTATCAGGCTGTCATTATCAGGCTGTCATTATCAGGCAGTCATTATCAGGCTGTCATTATCAGGCTGTCATTATCAGGCTGTCTTTATCAGGCAGTCATTATCAGGCTGTCTTTATCAGGCAGTCATTATCAGGCTGTCTTTATCAGGCTGTCATTATCAGGCTGTCATTATCAGGCTGTCATTATCAGGCAGTCATTATCAGGCTGTCATTATCAGGCTGTCATTATCAGGCTGTCTTTATCAGGCTGTCATTATCAGGCTGTCATTATCAGGCAGTCATTATCAGGCTGTCTTTATCAGGCTGTCATTATCAGGCTGTCATTATCAGGCTGTCATTATCAGGCAGTCATTATCAGGCAGTCTTTATCAGGCTGTCATTATCAGGCAGTCATTATCAGGCTGTCATTATCAGGCAGTCATTATCAGGCTGTCATTATCAGGCTGTCATTATCAGGCTGTCATTATCAGGCAGTCATTATCAGGCTGTCTTTATCAGGCTGTCATTATCAGGCAGTCATTATCAGGCTGTCATTATCAGGCTGTCTTTATCAGGCTGTCATTATCAGGCTGTCATTATCAGGCTGTCTTTATCAGGCAGTCATTATCAGGCTGTCTTTATCAGGCAGTCTTTATCAGGCAGTCATTATCAGGCTGTCATTATCAGGCTGTCATTATCAGGCTGTCTTTATCAGGCAGTCATTATCAGGCTGTCATTATCAGGCTGTCATTATCAGGCTGTCATTATCAGGCTGTCATTATCAGGCAGTCATTATCAGGCTGTCTTTATCAGGCTGTCTTTATCAGGCTGTCTTTATCAGGCAGTCATATCAGGCTGTCTTTATCAGGCTGTCATTATCAGGCAGTCATTATCAGGCTGTCTTTATCAGGCAGTCATTATCAGGCTGTCATTATCAGGCTGTCATTATCAGGCAGTCATTATCAGGCTGTCTTTATCAGGCAGTCTTTATCAGGCTGTCTTTATCAGGCAGTCATTATCAGGCAGTCATTATCAGGCTGTCTTTATCAGGCTGTCATTATCAGGCTGTCTTATCAGGCAGTCATTATCAGGCTGTCATTATCAGGCTGTCATTATCAGGCAGTCATTATCAGGCTGTCTTTATCAGGCAGTCTTTATCAGGCAGTCATTATCAGGCAGTCATTATCAGGCTGTCTTTATCAGGCAGTCATTATCAGGCTGTCATTATCAGGCTGTCATTATCAGGCAGTCATTATCAGGCTGTCTTTATCAGGCTGTCTTTATCAGGCTGTCATTATCAGGCAGTCATTATCAGGCTGTCTTTATCAGGCAGTCTTTATCAGGCAGTCATTATCAGGCTGTCATTATCAGGCAGTCATTATCAGGCTGTCATTATCAGGCTGTCTTTATCAGGCTGTCATTAGTCAGCAGTCATTATCAGGCTGTCTTTATCAGGCAGTCATTATCAGGCTGTCTTTATCAGGCAGTCATTATCAGGCTGTCATTATCAGGCAGTCATTATCAGGCTGTCTTTATCAGGCAGTCATTATCAGGCTGTCTTTATCAGGCAGTCATTATCAGGCTGTCTTTATCAGGCTGTCTTTATCAGGCTGTCTTTATCAGGCAGTCATTATCAGGCTGTCTTTATCAGGCAGTCTTTATCAGGCTGTCTTTATCAGGCAGTCATTATCAGGCTGTCTTTATCAGGCTGTCATTATCAGGCTGTCATTATCAGGCAGTCTTATCAGGCTGTCTTTATCAGGCAGTCATTATCAGGCAGTCATTATCAGGCAGTCATTATCAGGCAGTCATTATCAGGCTGTCTTTATCAGGCTGTCATTATCAGGCAGTCATTATCAGGCAGTCATTATCAGGCAGTCATTATCAGGCAGTCATTATCAGGCTGTCATTATCAGGCTGTCTTTATCAGGCAGTCATTATCAGGCTGTCATTATCAGGCTGTCATTATCAGGCAGTCATTATCAGGCTGTCATTATCAGGCTGTCATTATCAGGCAGTCATTATCAGGCAGTCATTATCAGGCTGTCATTATCAGGCTGTCATTATCAGGCAGTCATTATCAGGCTGTCTTTATCAGGCAGTCTTTATCAGGCTGTCTTTATCAGGCTGTCTTTATCAGGCAGTCATTATCAGGCTGTCTTTATCAGGCTGTCATTATCAGGCAGTCATTATCAGGCTGTCTTTATCAGGCAGTCTTTATCAGGCTGTCTTTATCAGGCAGTCTTTATCAGGCTGTCTTTATCAGGCTGTCTTTATCAGGCTGTCATTATCAGGCTGTCATTATCAGGCAGTCTTTATCAGGCTGTCTTTATCAGGCAGTCATTATCAGGCAGTCATTATCAGGCAGTCATTATCAGGCAGTCATTATCAGGCTGTCTTTATCAGGCTGTCATTATCAGGCAGTCATTATCAGGCAGTCATTATCAGGCAGTCATTATCAGGCAGTCATTATCAGGCTGTCATTATCAGGCTGTCTTTATCAGGCTGTCATTATCAGGCTGTCTTTATCAGGCAGTCATTATCAGGCTGTCATTATCAGGCTGTCATTATCAGGCTGTCTTTATCAGGCAGTCTTTATCAGGCTGTCTTTATCAGGCAGTCATTATCAGGCTGTCTTTATCAGGCAGTCATTATCAGGCTGTCTTTATCAGGCAGTCATTATCAGGCTGTCTTTATCAGGCAGTCATTATCAGGCAGTCTTTATCAGGCTGTCTTTATCAGGCAGTCATTATCAGGCTGTCTTTATCAGGCAGTCATTATCAGGCTGTCATTATCAGGCTGTCATTATCAGGCTGTCTTTATCAGGCAGTCTTTATCAGGCTGTCTTTATCAGGCAGTCATTATCAGGCTGTCTTTATCAGGCAGTCATTATCAGGCTGTCTTTATCAGGCAGTTATTATCAGGCAGTCATTATCAGGCAGTCATTATCAGGCTGTCATTATCAGGCTGTCTTTATCAGGCAGTCTTTATCAGGCTGTCTTTATCAGGCAGTCATTATCAGGCTGTCTTTATCAGGCAGTTATTATCAGGCAGTCATTATCAGGCAGTTATTATCAGGCAGTCATTATCAGGCTGTCATTATCAGGCTGTCTTTATCAGGCAGTCTTTATCAGGCTGTCTTTATCAGGCAGTCATTATCAGGCTGTCTTTATCAGGCAGTCATTATCAGGCTGTCTTTATCAGGCAGTTATTATCAGGCAGTCATTATCAGGCAGTCATTATCAGGCTGTCATTATCAGGCTGTCTTTATCAGGCAGTCTTTATCAGGCTGTCTTTATCAGGCAGTCATTATCAGGCTGTCTTTATCAGGCAGTCATTATCAGGCTGTCTTTATCAGGCAGTTATTATCAGGCAGTCATTATCAGGCAGTTATTATCAGGCAGTTATTATCAGGCAGTCATTATTTTTATTTTTATTTATTTTACCTTTATTTTACCAGGCAGATCATTAAGAACAAGTTCTTATTTACAAAGATGGCCTGACATAAAACAAAAATAGGTGACACTTAAAAAACATACAAAGACATAGAAAACAAGGATTGGTTATACAAAATCATTAAAACCATTAAATCAGCGGGCCTAGGTGCACAAATGGGAGACTGAGCTGAAGGATTAGACGGAGGGGAAACACTTGCAGGGATCAGTGAGATGGTGTGAGATGGAGTGTTTGAAGGCCGGAATGGAAATGAAAGTGACCAGTTTGAGGTGTGTTTGTAGTGCGTTCCAGTCTGTGGCCGCAGCTGACTGGAATGATGCAAGGCCGAGTGAGGATCTAGTTTGAGGGGTTGTTAGCAGGATGCGAAGAGAGGACCGAGTGTTATATGTGGTAGGTAAACGATGCAGCAGGCGGGACAAATAGGGGGGTGTCTGATGAAGGATGGTCTTGTAAATGAGAGTGAGCCAGTGAATATGACGACGAGTATGAAGCGATGGCCAATTTACCAGAGAGTAAAGACTGCAGTGATGAGTATTTAGGGGGGCGTTTGTAGCAAAACGGATGGCAGAGTGATAGAGTGTGTCCAGTTTAGCAAGAGTGCCCTTAGAGGCAGTTCTATAGATAGTGTCACCGAAATCAAGTGTGGGGAGAATAGTCATTTTTATAAGCGTGAGTTTAGAAGAGGAAGTGAAAGAGTGGCGGTGGCGGTAAAGGAAACCAAGTTTAGCCCGCACCTTAGACTGTAACTGGGAGATGTGATGTGAAAAACATATTGTAGTGTCTAACCAGATACCCAGGTATTTGTAGGTGGAGACTTGCTCCAAGATTGCCCCCTCACAGGTGGAGATGTTTAAGGGAGACGGAGAGGGTACACCCTTCCGATGAAACCACATGGCTTTTGTCTTAGTTGTGTTGAGTGACAGTTTCAGTTGTGTAAAGGCATGTTGTACCTGGAGAAAGCTATCCTGGAGCGTGGATTGGACAGAGGAGGGAGAAGGACCAGAGGCATATAAGATGGTGTCATCGGCATAAAGGTGAATGAGTGAATTGCCAACAGCTAGGGGAATGTTATTGATATAGATGGAAAACAGTGATGGGCCAAGTATAGAACCTTGAGGAACACCCTTTGTGACAGAGAGGGAGTGAGAGAGTGAGTTATCGAACCTTACGCGTTGCACCCGGTGAGATAGATAGTGAGAGAACCAAGCCAGCGAGTGACCTATGACCCCAATACTACTCAGCCTGCTGATGAGGGTGGGATGGTCAACAGTGTCAAAGGCCTTTGCAAGGTCAATGAAAATAGCAGCACAATGTTGTTTGGTGTCTAGCGTGGATGTAATGTCATTTAATACCTTTAAAGTGGCTGTTGTGCACCCATACCCAGCGCGGAACCCAGACTGTGCGTCAGAGAGTATACCAAAAGTATTAAGATAGTTAGTGAGCTGATTGTTCACAAGCTTCTCAAATACCTTGGACACACAGGGCAGGATGGAGATGGGTCTGTAGCTATTTGGATCTGACTGCTCACCACCTTTAAACAAGGGCAGGACGATGGCTTCTTTCCAGTCAAAGGGTATTTCAGCCGTATGGAATGAGTGATTGAAGAGTTTGGTTATGGGTGCTGCAATGATGGGAGCTGCAGTTTTAATAAAAAATGCGGGAAGGTTGTCAGACCCAGCTGATTTTTTGGGGTCTAGAGCAGACAGTTCCTTTAAAACCTCCCCCTCTGTAAGAGGCCGAAAGGAGAAGCTGTGTGTGGGAGGGTGCAGGTGTGGGGGGCTTAGAAGACTATGGGCTGTGGAAGGCTTTATCAGGCTGTCTTTATCAGGCAGTCATTATCAGGCTGTCTTTATCAGGCTGTCATTATCAGGCTGTCTTTATCAGGCTGTCATTATCAGGCTGTCTTTATCAGGCTGTCATTATCAGGCAGTCATTATCAGGCAGTCATTATCAGGCAGTCATTATCAGGCTGTCTTTATCAGGCAGTCATTATCAGGCAGTCATTATCAGGCAGTCATTATCAGGCTGTCATTATCAGGCAGTCATTATCAGGCTGTCATTATCAGGCTGTCATTATCAGGCTGTCATTATCAGGCTGTCTTTATCAGGCTGTCTTTATCAGGCTGTCATTATCAGGCTGTCTTTATCAGGCTGTCATTATCAGGCAGTCATTATCAGGCTGCCTTTATCAGGCTGTCATTATCAGGCTGTCATTATCAGGCTGTCTTTATCAGGCAGTCATTATCAGGCTGTCTTTATCAGGCTGTCTTTATCAGGCAGTCATTATCAGGCTGTCTTTATCAGGCTGTCATTATCAGGCTGTCATTATCAGGCTGTCTTTATCAGGCAGTCATTATCAGGCTGTCTTTATCAGGCTGTCTTTATCAGGCTGTCATTATCAGGCTGTCTTTATCAGGCTGTCATTATCAGGCAGTCATTATCAGGCTGCCTTTATCAGGCTGTCATTATCAGGCTGTCATTATCAGGCTGTCTTTATCAGGCAGTCATTATCAGGCTGTCTTTATCAGGCTGTCTTTATCAGGCAGTCATTATCAGGCTGTCTTTATCAGGCTGTCATTATCAGGCTGTCATTATCAGGCTGTCTTTATCAGGCAGTCATTATCAGGCTGTCTTTATCAGGCTGTCATTATCAGGCTGTCATTATCAGGCTGTCTTTATCAGGCTGTCATTATCAGGCTGTCATTATCAGGCTGTCATTATCAGGCAGTCATTATCAGGCTGTCATTATCAGGCTGTCTTTATCAGGCAGTCATTATCAGGCAGTCATTATCAGGCTGTCATTATCAGGCTGTCTTTATCAGGCAGTCATTTGTAATATACTGTTGGAGTAGTAAGCAGGCCTGTTGTATTCATTCTACTTTATATTTATTTATATTTAGTTATATTTATTTATATTTAGTTATATTTATTTATATTTGGTTATATTTATTTATATTTAGTTATATTTATTTATATTTAGTTATATTTAGTTATATTTATTTATATTTAGTTATATTTATTTATATTTAGTTATATTTATTTATATTTAGTTATATTTATTTATATTTATTTATATTTAGTTATATTTAGTTATATTTATTTATATTTAGTTATATTTAGTTATATTTATTTATATTTAGTTATATTTATTTATATTTAGTTATATTTATTTATATTTAGTTATATTTAGTTATATTTATTTATATTTATTTATATTTATTTATATTTAGTTATATTTAGTTATATTTATTTATATTTATTTATATTTAGTTATATTTAGTTATATTTATTTATATTTATTTATATTTAGTTATATTTAGTTATATTTATTTATATTTAGTTATATTTATTTATATTTAGTTATATTTATTTATATTTAGTGTATATTTAGTTATATTTAGTTATATTTAGTTATATTTATTTATATTTAGTTATATTTAGTTATATTTAGTTATATTTAGTTATATTTATTTATATTTATTTATATTTAGTTATATTTAGTTATATTTATTTATATTTAGTTATATTTAGTTATATTTATTTATATTTAGTTATATTTATTTATATTTAGTTATATTTATTTATATTTATTTATATTTATTTATATTTAGTTATATTTATTTATATTTAGTTATATTTATTTATATTTGGTTATATTTAGTTATATTTATTTATATTTAGTTATATTTATTTATATTTATTTATATTTAGTTATATTTAGTTATATTTATTTATATTTATTTAGTTATATTTAGTTATATTTAGTTATATTTATTTATATTTATTTATATTTAGTTATATTTAGTTATATTTATTTATATTTAGTTATATTTAGTTATATTTATTTATATTTATTTATATTTAGTTATATTTATTTATATTTAGTTATATTTATTTATATTTAGTTATATTTATTTATATTTATTTATATTTAGTTATATTTAGTTATATTTAATTATATTTAGTTATATTTAGTTATATTTAGTTATATTTAGTTATATTTATTTATATTTAGTGTATATTTAGTTATATTTAGTTATATTTAGTTATATTTAGTTATATTTAGTTATATTTATTTATATTTAGTGTATATTTAGTTATATTTAGTTATATTTAGTGTATATTTAGTTATATTTATTTATATTTAGTTATATTTATTTATATTTAGTTATATTTAGTTATATTTATTTATATTTAGTTATATTTAGTTATATTTAGTTATATTTATTTATATTTAGTGTATATTTAGTTATATTTAGTTATATTTAGTTATATTTATTTATATTTGGTTATATTTATTTATATTTAGTTATATTTAGTTATATTTATTTATATTTAGTTATATTTAGTTATATTTAGTTATATTTAGTTATATTTATTTATATTTAGTTATATTTAGTTATATTTAGTTATATTTATTTATATTTAGTTATATTTAGTTATATTTATTTATATTTAGTTATATTTAGTTATATTTAGTTATATTTAGTGTATATTTAGTTATATTTAGTTATATTTAGTGTATATTTAGTTATATTTATTTATATTTAGTTATATTTATTTATATTTATTTATATTTAGTTATATTTAGTTATATTTATTTATATTTATTTATATTTATTTATATTTAGTTATATTTATTTATATTTATTTATATTTAGTTATATTTATTTATATTTATTTATATTTAGTTATATTTAGTTATATTTATTTATATTTATTTATATTTAGTTATATTTATTTATATTTAGTTATATTTATTTATATTTAGTTATATTTATTTATATTGATTTATATTTAGTTATATTTATTTATATTTAGTTATATTTAGTTATATTTAGTTATATTTAGTTATATTTATTTATATTTAGTTATATTTAGTTATATTTATTTATATTTATTTATATTTAGTTATATTTATTTATATTTAGTTATATTTAGTTATATTTATTTATATTTAGTTATATTTAGTTATATTTATTTATATTTAGTTATATTTATTTATATTTATTTATATTTAGTTATATTTATTTATATTTATTTATATTCAGTTATATTTATTTATATTTAGTTATATTTAGTTATATTTAGTTAAATTTATTTATATTTAGTTATATTTATTTATATTTAGTTATATTTATTTATATTTAGTTATATTTAGTTATATTTATTTATATTTATTTATATTTAGTTATATTTATTTATATTTATTTATATTTAGTTATATTTATTTATATTTAGTTATATTTAGTTATATTTATTTATATTTATTTATATTCAGTTATATTTATTTATATTTAGTTATATTTAGTTATATTTAGTTATATTTATTTATATTTAGTTATATTTATTTATATTTAGTTATATTTATTTATATTTAGTTATATTTATTTATATTTAGTTATATTTAGTTATATTTATTTATATTTATTTATATTCAGTTATATTTATTTATATTTATTTATATTTAGTTATATTTATTTATATTTATTTATATTTAGTTATATTTATTTATATTTAGTTATATTATTTATATTTAGTTATATTTATTTATATTTAGTTATATTTAGTTATATTTAGTTATATTTATTTATATTTAGTGTATATTTAGTTATATTTATTTATATTTAGTTATATTTATTTATATTTAGTTATATTTATTTATATTTGGTTATATTTAGTTATATTTATTTATATTTAGTTATATTTAGTTATATTTATTTATATTTATTTATATTTAGTTATATTTAGTTATATTTAGTTATATTTAGTTATATTTATTTATATTTAGTTATATTTATTTATATTTATTTATATTTGGTTATATTTATTTATATTTAGTTATATTTATTTATATTTAGTTATATTTAGTTATATTTATTTATATTTAGTTATATTTATTTATATTTATTTATATTTGGTTATATTTAGTTATATTTATTTATATTTATTTATATTTGGTTATATTTAGTTATATTTAGTTATATTTATTTATATTTATTTATATTTAGTTATATTTATTTATATTTAGTTATATTTAGTTATATTTATTTATATTTAGTTATATTTATTTATATTTAGTTATATTTATTTATATTTATTTATATTTGGTTATATTTAGTTATATTTATTTATATTTAGTTATATTTAGTTATATTTATTTATATTTAGTTATATTTATTTATATTTAGTTATATTTAGTTATATTTAGTTATATTTATTTATATTTAGTTATATTTATTTATATTTATTTATATTTGGTTATATTTAGTTATATTTATTTATATTTAGTTATATTTATTTATATTTAGTTATATTTATTTATATTTAGTTATATTTATTTATATTTAGTTATATTTAGTTATATTTATTTATATTTAGTTATATTTAGTTATATTTATTTATATTTATTTATATTTAGTTATATTTATTTATATTTAGTTATATTTAGTTATATTTAGTTATATTTAGTTATATTTATTTATATTTAGTTATATTTAGTTATATTTATTTATATTTAGTTATATTTAGTTATATTTATTTATATTTAGTTATATTTATTTATATTTAGTTATATTTAGTTATATTTAGTTATATTTATTTATATTTATTTATATTTAGTTATATTTATTTATATTTATTTATATTTATTTATATTTAGTTATATTTATTTATATTTATTTATATTTATTTATATTTAGTTATATTTATTTTATTTATTTATATTTATTTATATTTATTTATATTTAGTATATTTAGTTATATTTATTTATATTTATTTATATTTATATTAGTTATATTTAGTTATATTTATTTATATTTATTTATATTTAGTTATATTTATTTATATTTATTTATATTTATTTATATTTAGTTATATTTATTTATATTTATTTATATTTATTTATATTTAGTTATATTTATTTATATTTATTTATATTTATTTATATTTATTTATATTTAGTTATATTTAGTTATATTTAGTTATATTTATTTATATTTAGTTATATTTATTTATATTTAGTTATATTTAGTTATATTTAGTTATATTTATTTATATTTAGTTATATTTATTTATATTTATTTATATTTAGTTATATTTAGTTATATTTATTTATATTTATTTATATTTAGTTATATTTATTTATATTTATTTATATTTATTTATATTTATTTATATTTATTTATATTTATTTATATTTAGTTATATTTATTTATATTTATTTATATTTATTTATATTTAGTTATATTTAGTTATATTTAGTTATATTTAGTTATATTTAGTTATATTTGGTTATATTTATTTATATTTATTTATATTTATTTATATTTAGTTATATTTGGTTATATTTAGTTATATTTATTTATATTTATTTATATTTATTTATATTTATTTATATTTATTTATATTTATTTATATTTATTTATATTTAGTTATATTTAGTTATATTTAGTTATATTTAGTTATATTTATTTATATTTAGTTATATTTAGTTATATTTAGTTATATTTGGTTATATTTAGTTATATTTCTCCTTCCTTCTTTGTGTTGAACTGTTGCACCTCAATTTCCCTCAGGATTAATAAAGCTTCTTGAATCTTGAATCTTGTTTTGGGATTTTGGGGGAGTTAGGTGGTCCGTGAGTATTTTTTTATTGGTTAAGTGTGTAACATGTTCTGTACATGTCGAATATATATAGTTCCAGACAGGAGCCAACTAGTAGTCCAGTTCACTTTATTAACTGTATTACAACTTAACCTGCATACTTCCTGTATGTCCGTCTCCTAATATGTTCCCTATACAACAGGTACACATCTGCTCTCGCTACAAAGTGGTCCTTGGTCTGAAAAAGTTTGAGAAACATTGCTTTAGAGGTACCCCAAAAACAATTTGATGAGTGGAATGCCTGGATCTCAAGGTTAATTTGGAACAGTAGACGACGACCTAGGGTTCAGTTCAAGACTGTGCAGCTGAAAAAAGAGAAGGGAGGAGGAGCTCTACCATGTTTACAGGATTATCATTATGCTGCATAATTGAAACCCTTAGTATACTGGTGCTCTCCAAATGATGAATCTAAATGGAAGTGCCTAGAAACTACTCAGTTAAAAATTCCAATACAATCTATAATAGGAAACAAAAACCAAGCTGAAAAACATTATAACCGCTTGAATCAATGGACTGTTTTCACTCTTAGGCTATGGTTTAAGGTTTTGAGGAAGTTAAGAATAGAGAAACAGGTTAGAGTCTTGAATTGGATAGCATATGATCCAGAATTTTAACCTGATAGATTGGACAGGGGGTTTTAAACAGTGGGTTAGGAGAGGTATCCCTTCCTTTTGTTCCCTCATCTCAAACAGTACATTTCAGACTTATGAGTTCATTTCAGCCACATTTGGACTGGAGAAGCACGACTTCCATAGATACCTGCAGGTCAGAGACTCTTATAATAAAAAATTACAAATCAAGGAGGAGAAGGAATACAATTGAATTTCTATATTTCATGAGGCATATAAAACGAAAGATAATAAAAAGTTGGTCTCAAGAATATACGAAAGTATACAAGCCTCTAAAAATCACTCTACATTATACATTAAACAAAAATGGGATCAGGAGTCAGAAACACAAATATCAGAAGAGACCTGGATAGAAATATGTGAGACACAGGCGACCACTGCAAATTCAAGACCGTTAAGAGAGTTCGGCTGGAAGAATGTGGTGAGATTTTTCATAACTCCTAAATTAACAGCACTACAAACAGGCACGCAGAGCCGAGGCTTCTGCTGGAGACGATGTGGTACCCCTATGGCTAACCACTGTCATGTTTTTTGGGCCTGTCCGAAAATCCAGTCATTTTGGAGGGAGGTGTCAACCGAGATAAATAAAATAATAGGGGTAGATTTAGATTTAGATTTTGTTATTTGATATCTCGGTAAAATCCCAGAAACAGTCCTACGTAAGGACAGGTACCTGTTGGAGATTCTTCTGGCAAATGGTAGGAAAGCCATAACCAGAAGGTGGTTGCAACCAGATCCTCCAACATTGAACCAGTGGCATGGGATCATTCAAGACATGTACTGTATGGAGAGACTTACCTTTGTTTTAAGACTTCAGTTGGAGAATTGTATGGAACGCTGGGAAAATGGATTGTGTATGCACCTTGAATAGTGTGACATTTGGCTATGATGTATGCGTATATATGTATGACTGTAAACGAATATTTTGATTTGAACTCTATCACCCATGATGAACTGAAAATACATAACTCCACTCGGTCAAAAGCCTTCTCCGCATCCATAGAGATTACCATTTCAGCCTCTTGTGTACTAGACTTAAACTTTATAATGTTAAGGAGTCCACCCCTCATGAAGCCAGTCTGATCACCCGAAATAACGTTTGGTAGACCGACGGCTAGCCAGGGTCTTAGCCAACAGCTTTATGTCAGAGCTGAGATCCTAACAGGTCTCCAGCTGCTACATTCTGCTGGAGCTTTATCTTTCTTTGGAATGAGTGAAATTGATGCTTGAGTTACGGATGGAGGAAGTGAACCACGCTCTAAGGAGTCGTTGAACATATCCAATAGCAAGGGAGACAGTTGAGCAGAGAATTTCTTTAAAAAGTCAACTGGGAAGCCGAAGCGTGCTCCCTCCTTGTGGAGCTGCGACTTGACTTTGTGGAAGGCGGCCCGCTTCTTGGCGAGTGTGGCGCTGAAATCTTCGAAGATCCTGATGGGATGCCCTTGGTATGAAACATCCCGGGATTTCCTAGCACACAGCAGCACACGTTCCTTCTGGACATAATTATGGAAGCGGACAATGAAGGGCCGGGATCCTTGCGGCGGTTTCGGAGCCAGACTGCGATAAGCACGGTCCAGCTCCAAGGTATCCAGCTGAGGGTCGCCGACCACCTCCTTGAACAGTGTAGTCATGAAGAGACGCGCATGATCCCCCTCCATTCCTTCTGGAATGCCAATCACACGGAGATTTTGTCGTTTGGAACGTGAAACCAGGTCTTCCACAGCCAGCTGCAATCTGTCATTCACCTGATTAGATGTCTCCAACTTAGATTTCAGTACGGCCACCTCTCGCTCCAGGGCAGTGACTCCATCTGAATGTGCGCTGAGAGCCGTTTCCATTCCGGTGATGGTGGCAGCATGTGTGGCCACGGTGTCAGTGATCTTTTGGAGAGAGGCTTGGATTGGGGCCAGGGAGGTGTTCATGGAAGCGGTAAGTTCCACAACCAGGATCTGCACCACAACCACTCCTCCACCAGGACCTGCACCACAACCACTCCTCCATCAGGACCTGCACCACAACCACTCCTCCATCAGGACCTGCACCACAACCACTCCTCTATCAGGACCTGCACCACAACCACTCCTCCACCAGGACCTGCACCACAACCACTCCTCCATCAGGACCTGCACCACAACCACTCCTCTATCAGGACCTGCACCACAACCACTCCTCCACCAGGACCTGCACCACAACCACTCCTCCACCAGGACCTGCACCACAACCACTCCTCCATCAGGACCTGCACCACAACCACTCCTCTATCAGGACCTGCACCACAACCACTCCTCCACCAGGACCTGCACCACAACCACTCCTCCATCAGGACCTGCACCACAACCACTCCTCTATCAGGACCTGCACCACAACCACTCCTCCACCAGGACCTGCACCACAACCACTCCTCCATCAGGACCTGCACCACAACCACTCCTCCACCAGGACCTGCACCACAACCACTCCTCCACCAGGACCTGCACCACAACCACTCCTCCACCAGGACCTGCACCACAACCACTCCTCCATCAGGACCTGCACCACAACCACTCC
This sequence comes from Eleginops maclovinus, assembly GCF_036324505.1. Lineage (NCBI taxonomy): Eukaryota > Metazoa > Chordata > Actinopteri > Perciformes > Eleginopidae > Eleginops > Eleginops maclovinus. The sequence continues at coordinate 239,762 of NC_086366.1, forward strand.
TCTATCAGGACCTGCACCACAACCACTCCTCCACCAGGACCTGCACCACAACCACTCCTCCATAAGGACCTGCACCACAACCACTCCTCTATCAGGACCTGCACCACAACCACTCCTCCACCAGGACCTGCACCACAACCACTCCTCCACCAGGACCTGCACCACAACCACTCCTCCACCAGGACCTGCACCACAACCACTCCTCCACCAGGACCTGCACCACAACCACTCCTCCACCAGGACCTGCACCACAACCACTCCTCCACCAGGACCTGCACCACAACCACTCCTCCACCAGGACCTGCACCACAACCACTCCTCCATCAGGACCTGCACCACAACCACTCCTCCATCAGGACCTGCACCACAACCAGGACCTGCACCACAACCACTCCTCCACCAGGACCTGCACCACAACCAGGACCGGCACCACAACCACTCCTCCACCAGGACCTACACCACAACCACTCCTCCACCAGGACCTGCACCACAACCACTCCTCCACCAGGACCTGCACCACAACCACTCCTCCACCAGGACCTGCACCACAACCACTCCTCCACCAGGACCTGCACCACAACCACTCCTCCACCAGGACCTGCACCACAACCACTCCTCCACCAGGAACTGCACCACAACCAGGACCTGCACCACAACCACCCCTCCACCAGGACCTGCACCACAACCACTCCTCTATTAGGACCTGCACCACAACCACTCCTCTATCAGGACCTGCACCACAACCATTCCTCCACCAGGACCTGCACCACAACCATTCCTCCACCAGGACCTGCACTACAACCATTCCTCCATCAGGACCTGCACCACAACCACTCCTCCATCAGGACCTGCACCACAACCACTCCTCCACCAGGACCTTCACCACAACGACTCCTCCACCAGGACCTGCACCACAACCACTCCTCCACCAGGACCTGCACCACAACCACTCCTCCACCAGGACCTGCACCACAACCACTCCTCCACCAGGACCTGCACCACAACCACTCCTCCACCAGGACCTGCACCACAACCACTCCTCCACCAGGACCTGCACCACAACAACTCCTCCACCAGGACCTGCACCACAACCAGGACCGGCACCACAACCACTCCTCCACCAGGACCTACACCACAACCACTCCTCTATCAGGACCTGCACCACAACCACTCCTCCACCAGGACCTCCTCCACCAGAACCTGCACCACAACCATTCCTCCACCAGGACCTGCACCACAACCACTCCTCCACCAGGACCTGCACCACAACCACTCCTCCACCAGGACCTGCACCACAACCACTCCTCCACCAGGACCTGCACCTCAACAACTCCTCCATCAGGACCTGCACTACAACCACTCCTCCACCAGGACCTTCACCACAACGACTCCTCCACCAGGACCTGCACCACAACCACTCCTCCATCAGGACCTGCACCACAACCATCCCTCCATCAGGACCTGCACCACAACCACTCCTCCATCAGGACCTGCACCACAACCACTCCTCCATCAGGACCTGCACCACAACCATTCCTCCATCAGGACCTGCACCACAACCAGGACCAGCACCACAACAACTTCTCTATCAGGACCTGCACCACAACCACTGCTCCATCAGGACCTGCACAACAACCAGGACCTGCACCACAACCACTCCTCCACCAGGACCTACACCACAACCACTCCTCTATCAGGACCTGCACCACAACCACTCGTCCACCAGGACCTGCACCACAACCAGGACCTGCACCACAACCACCCCTCCACCAGGACCTACACCACAACCACTCCTCTATCAGGACCTGCACCACAACCACTCCTCCACCAGGAACTGCACCACAACCAGGACCTGCACCACAACCACCCCTCCACCAGGACCTGCACCACAACCACTCCTCTATTAGGACCTGCACCACAACCACTCCTCTATCAGGACCTGCACCACAACCATTCCTCCACCAGGACCTGCACCACAACCATTCCTCCACCAGGACCTGCACCACAACCACTCCTCTATCAGGACCTGCACCACAACCATTCCTCCACCAGAACCTGCACCACAACCATTCCTCCACCAGGACCTGGTTGAACCAAAAACTCCACTTTGCTCTCCATCGGCCAATCGGCTTATACCTTTTGCCGTCTTGGCTCTGGACTCTTGATACCAGCACCTCAGAGACACATTCAGACTGGAACTGAACGTGGCACTGGCAAAGGATTTCCCTTTAGTGAAGCTAATGCATTGATCTGAAGACAGGAAGTGGACCGCAGGATCTGGGTCAGTTTGTCTCTCCATGGTTTATGGCACTCATTGTCTTTGGATCCAAGCTGCGGCTGAAGGACTGTGATGCACTCTCTAACCCCCAGCAGGGGGCGCCTCTATACAGGGGTGTGTCAGCTCCTCTCTCTCTCTATCCCCCTCCCCCCGTCCTCTCTCTCTCTCTCTTTCTCTCTACCCCCTCTCCCTCCCTCTCTCTATCTCCCTCAGTAGCTTTGTGTGTGTGTGTGTGTGTGTGTGTGTGTGTGTGTGTCAGCATGTCCTCCCGGCTGCAGCAGCAGCTCCTCTTCTCTCTCTCCGGGCTTCTGGCCCTCTCGTCGGGGCTCCTCTCGGCGGTGAGCTCCGGTCTCCCCCTGTGGCTCCGGGGCTCAGTGCTATGCCTCACCGGGGCTGAGCTGGTCAACGCCTCCGGCCCCGAGCTGGACAAGTTCAGGGGGGAGCTGAGCTACGGACTGCTGATGGGCCGCAGGGTCAGGCAGTGTGGTCTGGGGGGCCGGGCCTCATCCTTTTACTGTGAGTACTTATATATTTATAAACATACAGTACATGTGTATATATTACATATACATATTTATATATATAAAGAGAGATGTACTTTCATTCATCCCCGTGGGGAAATTCAAGAATTCTGCATTTGACCCATCCTAGTGTTAGGAGCAGTGGGCTGCCATATGTACGGTGCTAGGGGAGCAGTGTAGGGAACGGTGCCTTGCTCAGGGACACCACGGTAGCATTTGGTCACTAGACTTGAACTAGTGACCTTCCAGTTCCCAGGCCAAGCCCCTAACCACTTTGCCACCACCGCACCATATATATATATACAGTGTCTCACGAAAGTGAGCAGCCCCTCACCTTTGTGTATATATATCTTCTCCTGGGACAACCCGAAAGAGATGAGCCTCTGATCCAGAGTAGAGTAGTCAGTGTACAGCTGGGATCAGGGTACATTTGCTGAGCCCTCAAAATAACTCAACACAGCCATTAATGTCTAACCCGCTGCAACAAGGTGAGAACACCCTAAGTGAAAATGGACTCACACCTTAAATAATTCATCTTTAAACAGATCCTCCTCCTCCTCCTCCTCCTCCTGCTCTTCACACAGCACTTTATATCCAGGAGGAACTACTGTATGTTATATACAGCGTTTGTTTCCAGAGACAGTCTTGTGTCTTGTTTCTGTAACGAGCTGAGTCTCATTACTGAGAGCAGCTAGCGGCACTAACTGCTGTTACTGCTCCACTGCACGGGCGCACACACACACACACACACACACACACACACACACACACACAAATATGGTATGAAAGCTAACCTCCCTCGCTTTAACTTTGAGTTTCTGGTGTTTAGTTGGAGGGTTAGTGTTTGCTACGTATGTAGCATGTATGTAGCATGTATGTAGCATGTATGTAGTGTGTCTGTAGTGTGTCTGTAGTGTGTATGTAGTGTGTCTGTAGTGTGTATGTAGTGTGTATGTAGTGTGTCTGTAGTGTGTATGTAGTGTGTATGTAGTGTGTATGTAGTGTGTATGTAGTGTGTCTGTAGTGTGTATGTAGTGTGTCTGTAGTGTGTCTGTAGTGTGTATGTAGTGTGTCTGTAGTGTGTCTGTAGTGTGTATGTAGTGTGTATGTAGTGTGTATGTAGTGTGTCTGTAGTGTGTCTGTAGTGTGTATGTAGTGTGTATGTAGTGTGTCTGTAGTGTGTATGTAGTGTGTATGTAGTGTGTATGTAGTGTGTCTGTAGTGTGTATGTAGTGTGTCTGTAGTGTGTATGTAGTGTGTCTGTAGTGTGTATGTAGTGTGTATGTAGTGTGTCTGTAGTGTGTATGTAGTGTGTATGTAGTGTGTCTGTAGTGTGTATGTAGTGTGTATGTAGTGTGTCTGTAGTGTGTATGTAGTGTGTCTGTAGTGTGTATGTAGTGTGTATGTAGTGTGTATGTAGTGTGTCTGTAGTGTGTATGTAGTGTGTATGTAGTGTGTATGTAGTGTGTATGTAGTGTGTCTGTAGGGTTTTGAATTCTTAATGTTCCCTTGTGCTTACTGTTGCGTTCCCTAGTGTTACGTTTCAGGTGTCCTCATGGTAGGTTTTAAGTTCCCTAAAGACACATTTGATCCCTCACGTTAAGGTTCTGTGTTGGATTCTGATGGCTCGTGAGTTGAACTGGTCTCTGACTCATCTTTCCTGATATACTGTCTTCCCCTTCCAGTCTTCCCAGAGCTGTTGAGCGCCATCCCAGTGGGCCTCCACGTCAGCGTCCTCTTCTTTTGTGGTGTGGTGGTTCTCTTCTCCTCTGTGGGCTCCGGCTTCTTCTTCTTCAACGCGTTCGGACGGCCCTACGAGACGCTGCAGGGACCTCTGGGGCTCTACCTGTGGACCACCATCAGCTGTGAGTCTTTCTTACCTGGTATCACTGAGACACTTCCTGTTCAGGGATCCCTGCAGGCAGACATGAGATCAGCTACTCTCTGTGAGGCAGGAAATGATGAGGTCAAGAAGCTGAAAATGGCGGCCATGAGAGAAGCATAGTCCGGGGGTTTGGGGGGCATTTAGAGAAGACACTGAGACTCCCAGACAATAAGCTGCTGCTTGAGGGCCGAAAGAAAGCTTAATGTGAGGGAACTGAGTGACTTCCTGTGTGCAGGTGTGAGCAGCTGTCTGGTGATGATCCTCTTTGCGTCGGAGGTGAGTTTGAGTCACCTGTCGGACCGGATCGCTAACTTCAACGAGGGGAGTTTCGTGTATCAGACGCACAGCGAGCACTTCGGACGCTGCTTCTGGCTCTTCTTCCTCGTCTTCTTGCTGCACACCATCAACTTCCTGCTGATCCGCCTGACGGGGGTCCAGTTCCCCTTCAGGGGCAAAGAGGTGGACCCGAGCGGGGGGGCAGCAGACCTCATGTACTGATGGGGGGGCAGGGGGGAGCCTATTAGGGACAAAAGACGGATGACAGACGGTCACAGCGGCCATGTTAACAGAAACCCATGTTATGTCAGATGTAGGCGATGCTAATGCTAATGCTAGTGCTAAGAGACAGAGGAAGTGTTTTAAAGCTTAAGATCAGTTTGATCTTTTAACTGTTTTATAAAAAGGTCTCTTTATAAACTGTTATTAACTTGAATAACAATGACTCATGTTTTTAATACAGATTCCTTATATTTTATTCAGTAACCTTTTCACTGTTTACAGTTGAATAAACTATAAGAATAATGTCTGTGTTCGCTCTGACGTCGCAGTGGACCTGATAACAGTCTGTCAGAGTCCTCCTCTCCACCACAGCTCTAAAGGGTCCAGTTTGATGCCGAGGACAGAGCCAGCTCTCCTGATCAGTTTATTGATTCTGCTGGTGTCCCCGGCACTGATGCTGCCAGAGGGACCCAGGTATCCCTCAAAGACACACCGGTTTGCTCTCCTGGCTCCTGATTGGTGGAAGGCGCTCCCCAGTGACACCAGGACAGCAGAGAATAACTATGTATATTGTTATTCTACAGGTTATTCTACAGGTTATTCTACAGGTTATTCTACAGGTTATTCTATAGGTTATTCTACAGGTTACAGGTGATTCTACAGGTTACAGGTTATTCTACAGGTTATTCTACAGGTTATTCTACAGGTTGTTCTACAGGTGATTCTACAGGTTGTTCTACAGGTTATTCTACAGGTGATTCTACAGGTTATTCTACAGGTTATTCTATAGGTTATTCTACAGGTTACAGGTGATTCTACAGGTTACAGGTTATTCTACAGGTTATTCTACAGGTTATTCTACAGGTTGTTCTACAGGTGATTCTACAGGTTGTTCTACAGGTGATTCTACAGGTGATTCTACAGGTGATTCTACAGGTTATTCTATAGGTTACAGGTTATTCTACAGGTTACAGGTTATTCTACAGGTTACAGGTTATTCTACAGGTTACAGGTTATTCTACAGGTTACAGGTTATTCTACAGGTTATTCTACAGGTTACAGGTTATTCTACAGGTTACAGGTTATTCTACAGGTTACAGGTTATTCTACAGGTTATTCTATAGGTTATTCTACAGGTTACAGGTTATTCTACAGGTTATTCTACAGGTTATTCTACAGGTTGTTCTACAGGTGATTCTACAGGTTATTCTACAGGTGATTCTACAGGTGATTCTACAGGTTATTCTATAGGTTACAGGTGATTCTACAGGTTACAGGTTATTCTACAGGTTACAGGTTATTCTACAGGTGATTCTACAGGTTACAGGTTATTCTACAGGTTACAGGTGATTCTACAGGTTACAGGTTATTCTACAGGTTATTCTACAGGTTACAGGTTATTCTACAGGTTGTTCTACAGGTTATTCTACAGGTTATTCTACAGGTTATTCTACAGGTTACAGGTTATTCTACAGGTTACAGGTGATTCTACAGGTTACAGGTTATTCTACAGGTTATTCTACAGGTTATAGGTTATTCTACAGGTTGTTCTACAGGTTATTCTACAGGTTATTCTACAGGTTATTCTACAGGTTACAGGTTATTCTACAGGTTATTCTACAGGTTACAGGTTATTCTACAGGTCATTCTACAGGTGATTCTACAGGTTATTCTACAGGTTATTCTACAGGTTATTCTATAGGTTATTCTACAGGTTAAAGGTTATTCTACAGGTCATTCTACAGGTTACAGGTTATTCTACAGGTCATTCTACAGGTGATTCTACAGGTTATTCTATAGGTTATTCTACAGGTTACAGGTTATTCTATAGGTTATTCTACAGGTTACAGGTTATTCTACAGGTCATTCTACAGGTTATTCTACAGGTTATTCTACAGGTTAAAGGTTATTCTACAGGTCATTCTACAGGTGATTCTACAGGTTATTCTACAGGTTATTTTACAGGTTATTCTACAGGTGATTCTACAGGTTATTCTATAGGTTATTCTACAGGTTACAGGTTATTCTACAGGTGATTCTACAGGTGATTCTACAGGTTATTCTATAGGTTATTCTACAGGTTACAGGTTATTCTACAGGTTACAGGTTATTCTACAGGTGATTCTACAGGTTATTCTACAGGTTATTTTACAGGTTATTCTACAGGTGATTCTACAGGTTATTCTACAAGTTATTCTACAGGTGATTCTACAGGTTATTCTACAAGTTATTCTACAGGTGATTCTACAGGTTATTCTATAGGTTATTCTACAGGTTACAGGTTATTCTACAGGTTACAGGTTATTCTACAGGTGATTCTACAGGTTATTCTACAGGTTATTCTACAGGTTACAGGTTATTCTACAGGTTACAGGTTATTCTACAGGTGATTCTACAGGTTATTCTACAGGTTATTTTACAGGTTATTCTACAGGTGATTCTACAGGTTATTCTATAGGTTATTCTACAGGTTACAGGTTATTCTACAGGTTACAGGTTATTCTACAGGTTACAGGTTATTCTACAGGTTACAGGTTACAGGTTATTCTACAGGTTACAGGTTATTCTACAGGTGATTCTACAGGTTAAAGGTTATTCTACAGGTGATTCTACAGGTTATTCTACAGGTTAAAGGTTATTCTACAGGTGATTCTACAGGTTATTCTACAGGTTAAAGGTTATTCTACAGGTCATTCTACAGGTGATTCTACAGGTTATTCTACAGGTTATTTTACAGGTTATTCTACAGGTGATTCTACAGGTTATTCTATAGGTTATTCTACAGGTTACAGGTTATTCTACAGGTTACAGGTTATTCTACAGGTGATTCTACAGGTTATTCTATAGGTTATTCTACAGGTTACAGGTTATTCTACAGGTTACAGGTTATTCTACAGGTGATTCTACAGGTTATTCTACAGGTTATTTTACAGGTTATTCTACAGGTGATTCTACAGGTTATTCTACAAGTTATTCTACAGGTGATTCTACAGGTTATTCTACAAGTTATTCTACAGGTGATTCTACAGGTTATTCTATAGGTTATTCTACAGGTTACAGGTTATTCTACAGGTTACAGGTTATTCTACAGGTGATTCTACAGGTTATTCTACAGGTTATTCTACAGGTTACAGGTTATTCTACAGGTTACAGGTTATTCTACAGGTGATTCTACAGGTTATTCTACAGGTTATTTTACAGGTTATTCTACAGGTGATTCTACAGGTTATTCTATAGGTTATTCTACAGGTTACAGGTTATTCTACAGGTTACAGGTTATTCTACAGGTTACAGGTTATTCTACAGGTTACAGGTTACAGGTTATTCTACAGGTTACAGGTTATTCTACAGGTGATTCTACAGGTTAAAGGTTATTCTACAGGTTATTCTACAGGTTATTCTACAGGTGATTCTACAGGTTATTCTACAGGTTATTCTACAGGTTATTTTACAGGTTATTCTACAGGTGATTCTACAGGTTATTCTATAGGTTATTCTACAGGTTACAGGTTATTCTACAGGTTACAGGTTATTCTACAGGTTATTCTACAGGTTATTCTACAGGTTATTCTACAGGTTACAGGTTATTCTACAGGTTATTCTACAGGTTATTCTACAGGTTATTCTACAGGTTATTCTACAGGTTACAGGTTATTCTACAGGTTATTCTATAGGTTACAGGTTATTCTACAGGTTATTCTACAGGTTACAGGTTATTCTACAGGTTATTCTACAGGTTATAGGTTATTCTACAGGTTACAGGTTATTCTACAGGTTGTTCTACAGGTTATTCTAAAGGTTATTCTACAGGTTATAGGTTATTCTACAGGTTACAGGTTATTCTACAGGTTATAGGTTATTCTACAGGTTATAGGTTATTCTACAGGTTACAGGTTATTCTACAGGTTACAGGTTATTCTACAGGTTATTCTACAGGTTATTCTACAGGTTACAGGTTATTCTACAGGTTGTTCTACAGGTGATTCTATAGGTTATTCTACAGGTTATAGGTTATTCTACAGGTTATAGGTTATTCTACAGGTTATAGGTTATTCTACAGGTTACAGGTTATTCTACAGGTTATAGGTTATTCTACAGGTTATTCTACAGGTTACAGGTTATTCTACAGGTTATTCTACAGGTTATAGGTTATTCTACAGGTTACAGGTTATTCTACAGGTTACAGGTTATTCTACAGGTTATTCTACAGGTTATAGGTTATTCTACAGGTTACAGGTTATTCTACAGGTTATAGGTTATTCTACAGGTTGTTCTACAGGTTATTCTACAGGTTACAGGTTATTCTACAGGTTGTTCTACAGGTGATTCTATAGGTTATTCTACAGGTTATAGGTGATTCTACAGGTTACAGGTTATTCTACAGGTTATAGGTTATTCTACAGGTTATAGGTTATTCTACAGGTTACAGGTTATTCTACAGGTTGTTCTACAGGTTATTCTACAGGTTATAGGTGATTCTACAGGTTACAGGTTATTCTACAGGTTATAGGTTATTCTACAGGTTACAGGTTATTCTACAGGTTATAGGTTATTCTACAGGTTACAGGTTATTCTACAGGTTGTTCTACAGGTTATTCTACAGGTTATAGGTGATTCTACAGGTTACAGGTTATTCTACAGGTTACAGGTTATTCTACAGGTTATAGGTTATTCTATAGGTTACAGGTTATTCTACAGGTGATTCTACAGGTTATTCTACAGGTTATAGGTGATTCTACAGGTTACAGGTTATTCTACAGGTTACAGGTTATTCTACAGGTTATAGGTGATTCTACAGGTTACAGGTTATTCTACAGGTTACAGGTTATTCTACAGGTTACAGGTTATTCTATAGGTTACAGGTTATTCTACAGGTGATTCTACAGGTTATTCTACAGGTTACAGGTTATTCTACAGGTTATAGGTTATTCTACAGGTTACAGGTTATTCTACAGGTTATAGGTTATTCTACAGGTTACAGGTTATTCTACAGGTTACAGGTTATTCTACAGGTTACAGGTTATTCTACAGGTTATAGGTTATTCTACAGGTTACAGGTTATTCTACAGGTTATTCTACAGGTTATAGGTGATTCTACAGGTTATAGGTTATTCTACAGGTTACAGGTTATTCTACAGGTTATAGGTTATTCTACAGGTTACAGGTTATTCTACAGGTTACAGGTTATTCTATAGGTTACAGGTTATTCTACAGGTGATTCTACAGGTTATTCTACAGGTTACAGGTTATTCTACAGGTTATAGGTTATTCTACAGGTTACAGGTTATTCTACAGGTTACAGGTTATTCTACAGGTTACAGGTTATTCTACAGGTTATAGGTTATTCTACAGGTTATAGGTTATTCTACAGGTTACAGGTTATTCTACAGGTTACAGGTTATTCTATAGGTTACAGGTTATTCTACAGGTTATAGGTTATTCTACAGGTTATAGGTTATTCTACAGGTTACAGGTGATTCTACAGGTTACAGGTTATTCTATAGGTTATAGGTTATTCTACAGGTTATAGGTTATTCTACAGGTTACAGGTTATTCTACAGGTTACAGGTTATTCTACAGGTTACAGGTTATTCTATAGGTTACAGGTTATTCTACAGGTTATAGGTTATTCTACAGGTTATAGGTTATTCTACAGGTTACAGGTGATTCTACAGGTTACAGGTTATTCTACAGGTTATAGGTTATTCTACAGGTTACAGGTTATTCTACAGGTTACAGGTTATTCTACAGGTTATAGGTTATTCTACAGGTTACAGGTTATTCTATAGGTTACAGGTTATTCTACAGGTTACAGGTTATTCTACAGGTTACAGGTTATTCTATAGGTTACAGGTTATTCTACAGGTTACAGGTTATTCTATAGGTTACAGGTTATTCTACAGGTTACAGGTTATTCTATAGGTTACAGGTTATTCTACAGGTTATAGGTTATTCTACAGGTTATAGGTTATTCTACAGGTTATAGGTTATTCTACAGGTTACAGGTGATTCTACAGGTTACAGGTGATTCTACAGGTTACAGGTGATTCTACAGGTTACAGGTGATTCTACAGGTTACAGGTGATTCTACAGGTTATAGGTTATTCTACAGGTTATAGGTTATTCTACAGGTTACAGGTGATTCTACAGGTTATAGGTTATTCTACAGGTTATAGGTTATTCTACAGGTTATAGGTTATTCTACAGGTTACAGGTTATTCTACAGGTTACAGGTGATTCTACAGGTTACAGGTTATTCTATAGGTTACAGGTTATTCTACAGGTTACAGGTTATTCTATAGGTTACAGGTTATTCTACAGGTTACAGGTTATTCTACAGGTTATAGGTTATTCTACAGGTTATAGGTTATTCTACAGGTTACAGGTGATTCTACAGGTTACAGGTTATTCTATAGGTTACAGGTTATTCTATAGGTTACAGGTTATTCTACAGGTTACAGGTTATTCTACAGGTTATAGGTTATTCTACAGGTTATAGGTTATTCTACAGGTTACAGGTTATTCTATAGGTTACAGGTTATTCTACAGGTTATAGGTTATTCTACAGGTTACAGGTTATTCTACAGGTTACAGGTTATTCTACAGGTTACAGGTTATTCTATAGGTTACAGGTTATTCTACAGGTTATAGGTTATTCTACAGGTTATTCTACAGGTTATAGGTTATTCTACAGGTTATTCTACAGGTTGTTCTACAGGTGATTCTACAGGTTGTTCTACAGGTGATTCTACAGGTGATTCTACAGGTGATTCTACAGGTTATTCTATAGGTTACAGGTGATTCTACAGGTTACAGGTTATTCTACAGGTTACAGGTTATTCTACAGGTGATTCTACAGGTTACAGGTTATTCTACAGGTTATAGGTTATTCTACAGGTTACAGGTGATTCTACAGGTTACAGGTTATTCTACAGGTTATAGGTTATTCTACAGGTTACAGGTTATTCTACAGGTTACAGGTTATTCTACAGGTTATAGGTTATTCTACAGGTTACAGGTTATTCTACAGGTTACAGGTTATTCTACAGGTTACAGGTTATTCTACAGGTTATAGGTTATTCTACAGGTTACAGGTTATTCTACAGGTTACAGGTTATTCTACAGGTTGTTCTACAGGTTATTCTACAGGTTATAGGTGATTCTACAGGTTACAGGTTATTCTACAGGTTATAGGTTATTCTACAGGTTATTCTACAGGTTATTCTACAGGTTATAGGTTATTCTATAGGTTACAGGTTATTCTACAGGTTACAGGTTATTCTACAGGTTGTTCTACAGGTTATTCTACAGGTTATAGGTTATTCTACAGGTTACAGGTTATTCTACAGGTTGTTCTACAGGTTATTCTACAGGTTATAGGTTGTTCTACAGGTTATTCTACAGGTTGTTCTACAGGTTATTCTACAGGTTACAGGTTATTCTACAGGTTATTCTACAGGTTACAGGTTCAGTGATTCCTGTCTCCTTCAATGATTCCTTCAATGATTCCTTCAATGATTCCTTCAGTGGTTCCTTCAGTGATTCCTGTTTCCTTCAGTGATTCCTGTCTCCTTCAATGATTCATGTCTCCTTCAATGATTCCTTCAATGATTCCTTCAGTGATTCCTTCAGTGATTCCTGTCTCCTTCAATGATTCTTCAGTGATTCCTGTCTCCTTCAGTGGTTCCTTCAGTGATTCCTGTCTCCTTCAGTGATTCCTGTCTCCTTCAGTGATTCTTTCAGTGATTCCTGTCTCCTTCAGTGATTCCTTCAGTGATTCCTGTTTCCTTCAGTGATTCCTTCAGTGATTCCTGTCTCCTTCAGTGATTCCTGTCTCCTTCAGTGATTCTTTCAGTGATTCCTGTCTCCTTCAGTGATTCCTGTCTCCTTCAATGATTCCTTCAGTGATTCCTGTCTCCTTCAGTGATTCTTTCAGTGATTCCTGTCTCCTTCAGTGATTCCTGTCTCCTTCAGTGATTCCTTCAGTGATTCCTGTCTCCTTCAGTGGTTCTTTCAGTGATTCCTGTCTCCTTCAGTGATTCCTGTCTCCTTCAGTGATTCCTGTCTCCTTCAGTGATTCTTTCAGTGATTCCTGTCTCCTTCAGTGATTCCTGTCTCCTTCAGTGATTCTTTCAGTGATTCATGTCTCTTTCAGTGATTCCTGTCTCCTTCAGTGATTCCTGTCTCCTTCAATGATTCCTGTTTCCTTCAGTGATTCTTTCAGTGATTCCTGTCTCCTTCAGTGATTCCTGTCTCCTTCAGTGATTCTTTCAGTGATTCCTGTCTCCTTCAGTGATTCCTGTCCTCCTTCAGTGATTCTTTCAGTGATTCATGTCTCTTCAGTGATTCCTGTCTCCTTCAGTGATTCCTGTCTCCTTCAATGATTCCTGGTTTCCTTCAGTGATTCTTTCAGTGATTCCTGTCTCCTTCAGTGATTCCCTGTCTCCTTCAGTTGATTCTTTCAGTGATTCCTGTCTCCTTCAGTGATTCCTGTTTCCTTCAGTGATTCCTGTCTCCTTCAATGATTCCTGTCTCCTTCAGTGATCTTTCAGTGATTCCTGTCTCTTCAGTGATTCCTGTCTCTTTTTAGTGATTCCTGTCTCCTTTTAGTGATTCCTTTTCCTTCAATGATTCCTTGTGAATTTCCCGTCTCCTTCCCAAAGTTCCCCCCCCGTGATTCATGCTCCTTTTTAGTGATTCCTGCCCCCTTTATGATTCCTTTCTCCTTCAATGATTCCTGTTTCCTTCAGTGATTCTTTCGGATTCATGTCTCTTTCATGATTCCTGTCTCCCTTTTAGTGATTTCCCCGTCTCCTTCATGATTTCCCGTCTCCTTCAATGATTCCCCTTTAGTGATTCCTGTCTCCCTTTAGTGGGTTTCCCGTTTCCTTCAGTGATTCCTGCTCCTTAAGTGGTTCTTTTTAGTGATTCCCTCCTTTCAGTGATTCCCTGTCCCCCTTTTATGATTCCTTTTCTCCTTCAGTGATTTCCCGGGCTCCTTCATGAGGAAGGGAAAAGGGGTTTTAGGGAGGGGGGGGAAGGGGGGGTTTTAAGGGGGGAAAGGGTTTGGGGGGTTTTTTGAAATGGGTTTAAGGGGGGGGTTTTGGATTAAAAGGATTTTTTTAAAGGGGAAAAAAATTTTAGGGAAATTTTAAAGGGGGGGGAAAAGGGGGAAGGGGGAAAAGGGTTTGGGTTTAAGGGTTTTTAAAAGGGGGGGTTTAAGGATTTTTTTTAAGGGGGGAAAAGGGTTTTTTTGGGGGGGAAAAAGGGTTTTTTTAGGGGGTTTTGGGGGTTTAAATGAAGGGATTTTTTTAAAAGGGGGAAAAGGGTTTTTTTAGGGGTTTTTTTAAAGGGGGGGTTTGGGGGGATTTGGGGAAAAGGATTTTAAGGGGGAAAAAGGGTTTAAAATGGGTTTAAGGGAAAGGATTTTAAAGGGTTTGGGGGAAAAAAGGGTTTGGGGGGGAAAAGGGGGGGGGGGGAAAGGGGGGGGGGGGGGAAAGGGGGGGGGGGAAAGGGGGGGGGGGAAGGGGGGGGGGGAAGGGGGGGGGGGGAAAAAGGATTGGGGAAAAAGGGTTTGGGGAAAGGATTTTAGGGATTTGGGGGGGTTTTAGGATTTTAAAAGGGGTTTTTTTAAAGGGGGGGTTTTAGAAAAAAGGATTTTTTTAAAGGGGGGGTTTTAAAGGGTTTTTAAAGGGGGAAAAGGTTTTAAGGAGAAGGTTTTAAAGGGGGGGTTTTAGGATGGGTGGGAAAAAGGGTTTGGGGTTTTAAGGGTTTTAAAGGGGGAAGGATTTTTTTAAGGGGGAATTTTTTTAAGGATTTGGGGGAAATGATTCCCGTTTTATTGGAATTTTTGGGGGGAAGGGGAAAGGGGTTAGGGAAAAGGGGTTTGTTTTAAAATTTGGGGAAAAAATTGGGGGGGGTTAGGGATTTGGGGGGGGGTTTTAAAGGGGTTTTTAAAAGGGGTTTGGGGTTTTAAAGGGGGGGATTTAAAAAAGGGGTTTGGAAATTTTAAGGGGGGGTTTTTAAGGGGGGGAAATTAAAAAATTTTTAAGGAAAAATTTGGGGGGGGGGTTTTAGGATTTTTAATTAAAATTTGGGGAAAAAAAATTTAAGGGGGGGTTTTAAGGGAAATTTTAAGGGGGGGTTTTTTTAAAAAAGGGGTTTTTAGGGATTATGGGGGTTTAAAGGGGGTTTTAAGGGGGGGTTTTTTAAGGGGGAATTTGGGTTTTTAAAAATGGGGGGGAAAAAGGGGTTAAGGTTTTAAAGGGGGGGTTTTAAAGGGTTTTAAAAAATGGGGTTTAAGGGTTTTAAGGGAAATTTGGATTTGGGGGGATTTGGGGGGGGTTTAATGATTGGGGTTTTAAGGGGTTGGGGTTTTAAGGGAAAAAAGGGATTTGTTAAAAGGGGGAAAAGGGGGGGGAGGGATTTTAAAAATGGGGGGGTTTGTTTTAAGGGGAAATTTTTTAAAAAATGGGGGGGGGTTTTAAGGGTTTAAAAAAGGGGGTTCCGGGGAAAAATGGGTTTTTTTCCAGGGGGTTTGTTTTTTAAAAAAAATTAAAGGCTTTCAGTGATTCCGGGGGGGGAAAGGAATTCCGGGGCCTTAGTAACCTGTCCCAAAAGGGGGGAATTAGTTTTAGTGGGGGTTTTTTTAAGGGGGGTTCTTTAGGCTCCCCTGGGTTCCCAAAAGGGTTCCCGTTTCCCCATGATTTTCCTCCTTAAAGGGGCCTTTTTTCCCGGGGCCTGGGGGCCCCCTTTGTGGGGGGGCTGTCTCCTTCGGGATTCCGGGGTCCTTTAGTGTTCCCTTTTTTTTGTTCCCCCTTTAGGGGTTCCCCTTTAGGGACCGGGCCCCTTTTGTGTTCCGGCCCTTCAGGGTTTCTTTTTAGGGATCCGTTCCTTCAATGATTCACAGTGACCCCCCCCTTTAGGGATTCTTTCAGTGATTCCTGTCCCTTCATGGTTCCGGGCCCTTCTGGGGTTCCTTCAGTGATTCCCCGTCTCCTTCAGGGGGTTTCCCCAGTGGTCCGGGCTCCTTCAGTGATTCCGGGCTTCCTTTTTGTTTTCCTTTAGTGATTTCCGGGGGTCCTTTAGTGACCTGTTTCCCAAATTTCCCTTTCAAATGATTTCCGGGCCCTTCAGGATTTTCCCGGGCTCCTTCAATGATTTCCCGGGCCTTCAGGGGATTCTTTTAGTGGGTTCATGTCTCTTTCATGATTTTCCGGGCCCCTTTTATAAAAACCCGTCTCCTTTAGGGAAATTCCCTTTAGTGATTCCTTCTCCTCAGGATTCCTGTCCCCTTCAATGATTCCTTCAGGGGTTCCTGTCTCCTTCTTTATTCCTTTTAGGATTCCTGTCCCCTTCAGTGTTTTCCCGTCTTTCCCTTTAATGATTCCTTCAGGATTCCCGTTTTCCTTCAAAGGAAATTTTTTGGATTTAGGGCCTTTCAGTGATTCATGTCCCCTTACCAGTGATTTTCCCGTCTCTTCAAGATTTCCCGTCCCCCTTCCGGGATTCCTGGTTTTCCCCCCAGTGAATTTCCCGCTCCTTAATGATTTCCCGTTTCCCCTTTAGTGAACCTGTCTCCTCAGTGATTCCGGGGTTTCCCTTTAGTGATTTCCCGCCCTTAAGTAAATTCCTGGCCCCCCCAATATTTTTCGGATTCCCGTCTCCCTTCCCGTGATTTTTCAGGGATTCCGTCTCCTTCAGGGGATTCCGGGGTTTCCTTAGTGATTCCTGTCTCCTTAAGTGATTTCCCGTTTTTCCCTTTATGATTTTCCCCGTCCCCCTTTTTGTGATTCATGTCTCCTTCAGTGATTCCTGTCTCCTTCAGTGATTCCTTCAGTGATTCCTGTCTCCTTCAGTGGTTCCTTCAGTGATCCTGTCTCCTTCAGTGATTCCTGTCTCCTTCAGTGATTCTTTCAGTGATTCCTGTCTCCTTCAGTGATTCTTTCAGTGATTCCTGTCTCCTTCAATGATTCCTGTCTCCTTCAGTGATTCTTTCAGTGATTCCTGTCACCTTCAGTGATTCTTTCAGTGATTCCTGTCTCTTCAGTGATTCCTGTCTCCTTCAGTGATTCCTTCAATGATTCCTGTCTCCTTCAGTGGTTCCTTCAGTGATTCCTGTCTCCTTCAGTGATTCCTGTCTCCTTCAGTGATTCCTGTCTCCTTCAGTGATTCCTGTCTCCTTCAGTGATTCTTTCAGTGATTCCTGTTTCCTTCAGTGATTCTTTCAGTGATTCATGTCTCTTTCAGTGATTCCTGTCTCCTTCAGTGATTCCTGGTCTCCTTCAGTGATGCCTGTCTCCTTCAGTGATTCTTTCAGTGATTCCTGTCTCTTTCAGTGATTCCCTGTCTCCTTCAGTGATTCCTGTCTCCTTCAATGATTCCTTCAGTGATTCCTGTCTCCTTCAGTGATTCCTGTCTCCTTCAATGATTCCTTCAGTGATTCCTGTCTCCTTCAATGATTCCTTCAGTGATTCCTGTTTCCTTCAGTGATTCTTCAGTGATTCATGTCTCTTTCAGTGATTCCTGTCTCTTTCAGTGATTCCTGTCTCCTTCAGTGATTCTGTTTCCTTCAGTGATTCCTGTCTCCTTAAGTGATTCCTGTCTCCTTCAGTGATTCCTGTCTCCTTCAGTGATTCTTTTCAGTGATTCCTGTCTCCTTCAGTGATTCCTGTCTCCTTCAGTGATTCCTGTCTCCTTCAGTGATTCTTTCAGTGATTCCTGTCTCCTTCAGTGATTCCTGTTTCCTTACGTAATTCATGTCTCCTTCATGAGTCCTGTCTCCTTCAGTGATTCTTCAGTGATTCCTGTCTCCTTCAGTGATTCCTGTCTCCTTCAGTGATTCCTTCAGTGATTCCTGTCTCCTTCAGTGATTCTTTCAGTGATTCATGTCTCCTTCAGTGATTCCTTCAGTGATTCCTGTCTCCTTCAGTGATTCCTTCAGTGATTCCTGTCTCCTTCAGTGATTCTTTCAGTGATTCCTGTCTCCTTCAGTGATTCCTGTCTCCTTCAGTGATTCCTGTCTCCTTCAATGATTCCTTCAGTGATTCCTGTCTCCTTCAGTGATCCTGTCTCCTTCAGTGATTCCTGTTTCCTTACGTAATTCATGTCTCCTTCAGTGATTCCTGTTTCCTTCAGTGATTCCTGTCTCCTTACGTAATTCATGTCTCCTTCAGTGATTCCTGTCTCCTTCAGTGATTCTTTCAGTGATTCCTGTCTCTTTCAGTGATTCCTGTCTCCTTCAGTGATTCCTGTCTCCTTCAATGATTCCTTCAGTGATTCCTGTCTCCTTCAGTGATTCCTGTCTCCTTCAGTGATTCCTGTTTCCTTACGTAATTCATGTCTCCTTCAGTGATTCCTGTCTCCTTAAGTGATTCCTGTTTCCTTCAGTGATTCCTGTCTCCTTACGTAATTCATGTCTCCTTCAGTGATTCCTGTCTCCTTCAGTGATTCTTTCAGTGATTCCTGTCTCCTTCAGTGATTCCTGTTTCCTTCAGTGATTCCTGTCTCCTTCAGTGATTCCTGTTTCCTTCAGTGATTCCTGTTTCCTTACGTGATTCATGTCTCCTTCAGTGATTCCTGTCTCCTTCAGTGATTCTTTCAGTGATTCCTGTCTCCTTCAGTGATTCCTGTCTCCTTCAGTGATTCTTTCAGTGATTCCCTCAGTGTTCCTGTCTGTATAGCTTGGGTGGTGGTGGAGTCCATAGGGACTTGGCTTGGTAACCGGAAAGTCATTAGTTTAAGTCCCGGAAAGATCAAGTGCTACCAAGGTGTCCCTGAGCAAGGCAGCGTTCCCTACACTGCTCCCCGGACACCGTACATATGGCAGCCCACTGCTCCCAACACTAAGATGTACATTTCCCCTCTGTGGGACCAGTAAGGGCTACTTATTCCTGTGTGTGAAGCCTTCTGTTGCAATGTGAGGTGCAGGTGAAAACATCACCAGAAAAGGTTTTCCTTCAACAAAAACCAGGCCTTTATATTTCCTAGACTTTCACAAGAACTGGAACATACATTACATAACATCCATTGCTCTTTCACCAACCAGGAGACAAATAAACCTCTCCCTTCTCTTCCCAGTCATTTATAGCTGATTGCCCACCTTCCCAAACTAGTCTGGCCAATCGGGCCGTGGCTCTGAAAGGGTAGTGAAGAGTTAAACAGAAATAAACATTGTTTTCAACATTTAACAAAACCCTCAAGACCTAAGTACATTCATTATCTGACCTTACCAAACGGATCGTTTTAAACTGAATTGGCACACTACAGCACACTTTTTTTAGACCAACCACAGCCAGGACTCCACCTCCTCAGAACACATATAGGCAGCAGCTTGGAGGCGTGCTCCCCCTTTGACCACTGGCACAGGATGGCCTCCAGGTGTGAACAAAGGAGATGCTGAATCATATTGTGATGCTGTGGCTTTTTAAATGAAATGCATTTAAATACACAGCATCTTTATTTTCCTGTGTAAATGTATATTATGAACTTTAACTTAAATAAAATGAATTCTTCTAGAACATTTGCCTACCTTTCTTAACAAAGAAACACGTTAGTAAATGGACTTGTTCTTATATAGCGCTTTATCCAGTCTTTTCGACCCCTCAAAGCGCTTTACATACTACATGTCATTCACCCATTCATACAGAGCAGTACACTTTCTGCTCTAGGTAACTACCTTTCTAACACATTCATACACCGTTGGCCATCGGGAGCAAATCGGGGGTAGGTATCTTGCCCAAGGATACATTGACATGTTGAAAGACGACAGCACTACCTCGAAGCCACAGTCGCCCAGAGGGAAGCTTCCTCACACCTCCAGAGACTGATGAAGAACATCCTCATGGGATCTGAATCAATCAATCAATCAATCAATCAATCAATCAGAACTGTGTCTCAGTTTCAGGACACAGAGAAGGAATTAAAACATGATTGATCAGGTCTGATTTATTCCTCAGTCAAACATCACAGGTATCAATACTGCTCTGATTGGTGAGCTGGGCGGCTCTGTTGTGATTGGTCAACCACTTAGAGATGTCCCGCCCCTTAGCCTATTACTTACAATGTGTTGGAGCGCTAGCCAATGGAGTGCTAGTGTTCCATAGTGATGTCACCGTGTTCCTGAAGTAAACTAAGGGGTACAGGGGAGGCGTTTCAGACACACTGATGTAAATATCTGTGACTGAAGACCAGCTGAAGAGTTTGCGGGGGGGCTACACCATGCCACTCCACTGCAGAGAGGTGTACAGGACGCCGCCCCCCCGCCCCGGGGAGCACAGCAGAACTGTCTTCTTCACGTTGGAACCGAGTCGAGCAACAGCCAGGACGTCCAGAGGAGAGAGAGACAAGTCCAGAGACAAGACCACCGCGATGAAGTGAGCGTGGAATCGCAGGGGGTCACCTGGGGGGGGGGCAGTACATTATTAAACACCTGAAGATCCGAGCTGCTGCTCTACAGTGACATCAACAGGTTACGTCTGAGAACATGTGGTAGAACTCGTTCTGGTCTCAGTGTGTCCTGGTCTCAGTGTGTCCTGGTCTCAGTGTGTCCTGGTCTCAGTGTGTCCTGGTCTCAGTGTGTTCTGGTCTTAGTGTGTTCTGGTCTCGTTGTGTTCTGGTCTCGTTGTGTTCTGGTCTCGTTGTTCTGTTGTCCTCACTTGTAAACACTATTATGTATGTTGTATTCACTCTATTACCCCCTCCACTGACCTGGGTAGACCAGGAAGTCTCCTCCGAACTTCCCGGCTGAGGTCAGGTAGAAGCCTCGCCCCCTCAGGTCTCCGAACACCTGGTACCTGGCGGCGGCCCTAGGGTCGTCCTGCACTGTGATTGGCTGCTGGGCCCTCAGGAAGGCCCGGTCCTCGGAGCAGTGATGAAGACCTGCCCTTGACGTGCTCAGCTGCACCGCCAGCGCTGAGCGGGGGAAGGTAAAGCTGCGGTCCAGGGCCTCCAGGCGGCCACGCAGTGACTCATCTGAGGCAGCAGAATCTGAGGGGCAGGATCCGGATCAGAACCAGGATCAAGTTCAGAACCAGAATGTAAAGATGTCATGGCGCTCACCTGTGTGTGATGATGTCATGGCACGCAGCAGCGCTGACTTCCTGTCCTGCAGAGCGATGATTTTCTGCTCCTCAAAGCTCCTCTTCTGCTCCTCCTGGTGCTGCTGCACCTGTAGTCTGAGCTGAACCCCCCCTGCACCCTGCACACAACAAGACAAATGCACCTAGTTATGAGCAGGTAAACTCTCCTGGTTAGCATTAGCAGCAGGTACACTCACCTGGTTAGCATTAGCTTTAGCATGTAGCTCGGTTAGCAGCCGCTCCTCTTCTGGCAGCAGCAGCAGGGGCCTCCCCAGCCTCCCGTTCTGTCGGGGGGTTCGTGGCAGGGAGCCCACCAGCCCCCCAACCAGGCCCCGGGCCCTCACCTCCTTCAGGTCCTGCACCCTCCACAGCAGAGGGGCGGAGTCACACAGGGTGACCCCCACAACCTGAGGGGGAGGCCGGTCCTGCTCCATCCTGTGGAGGAACAGAGGCTATAGTGACCCCTACTTTACGTAAAAAGAGTAGTCTGAATATTAAATTAAAACACCGAAATATATTTTTAAAATAAAAGACAACAATATTTAGGGAATTTAGAACATTTGGAACATTTTGGAGGTTAAAATATATTTTTTAAAGGACAGAATATTAAGTTAGAACATGATGGGATATTTTCTCCGTCCTTTCATCTGACTGAGCGGAAACTCGACTGCGCATGCTCTGTAGGTGATCCGGTACTTTCTGAATCTAAATAGTTGTTTATTAGCTGTAAGCCATTAGCTTACCTGCAGGGAGCGCGTGTTTCCTCTCACACGCTGCTCCACGTTACAATGTGTCCCGGTTGTTTTTCTAATTCTAACAGTTTAAACTACAACAAACAATCTAATAAAACAAACAAGAGCTGAGAGTTAAAGAAAGCGCGAGGCTTCAGCTGTGTGCTAACAGATCTCTTCACCGGCTCATCTCAGAGGGGCGGGGCTACTCACACAGACTAGAGAAGCCCCGCCCAGATCACTGTAACCGACCGGGTAGAAAGAACGAGCGTACACAAAGAACACAACGTGTACCAAAACTGGCCAATGGGAGCTAAGATAAGTTTGATTGACAGCCGAGCCAGCCAATGAGATAGAAGTGATTCACTGCGTCTCTTAAACAGTGTCGTAAGGATTTCCATATTAGTTTGTTTTGTTACTAGTTTGAATAAAACAATGATATCATTTTTTAGATCTTAAAATGTATTTGTTTTAGAAATTACATTACAAGTTTTCAGTACATGTAAAATCGATATTGTGAATTGCTATTTCAACTTCTGCATCAACAGCTTTTTATTTGATCTATACACATTGTGATTCAAAACTATAGTGCTGTTTTATTAATAATTACTAAAATGATGGAGATCTAGACTGAAACTAAATAAACCGTTTCATTAAATATAAGATTTGTTTCTTAAGAAATAATTGTGTCCCGGAGCGTTTCAGTTTAACTTAATTTTATTCTTTAAACATGAATCTGCTGCAGAGCGAACCCCACCATCTGTATGTGAAGGTAAACACAGGAACCATGAGGAACACCTTGAGAACACACACACCTTCATCAGACAGTACTCAGAATAACTGGATTCATTCAGGCTTTTATTTTTGAAAGGAACAAAGGCTTATGCATCTGTACAGATGTTGCATAGCAACAGGGCTTCTCACACAACACACACACACACACACACACACACTTTATTTGCATGTTAAAGTGACTTTTCAACATTATATTTTTCCACTCTGTAGTGATGGTGAACTACATCTCCCAGAATGCCTTGTAGCAGTCTCCAAACACAGAAAAAGAATGAGGCAAACAGCTGGATGTAAACAGGAAGCAGAAAACTGACTGTGTGTGTGTGTGTGTGTGTGTGTGTGTGTGTGTGTGTGTGTGTGTGTGGGGCGAGAGGGACACACACACCTCTACACAAGCCCCGCCCCTCATCTGTCATCTCAGGTGAAGAAATGTCTCTTACACACACTCTTTAGTGTGTGTGTGTGTGTGTGTGTGTGTGTGTGTGTGTCTGTCTGTCTACAGGCTGATCTGCAGCTCCTTCAGCTCCTGCAGCAGCTGCTCTTCCTTCTGCAGCTTCTCCAGCTGAGCAAAACAAACACACCCATCAAATTTAGATATGTAATATCTGTGAGTTACCTAGTCACATCTTTATTATATATATAATATATTTTATATATATATATAATGTTCACTGACTCTCACTGTAACATGGGAACATTAAATAAATATAAACATTAAATGAATTTAAACATGTTTATATTTATGTATGAGAGTGAGGGGTCACCTGGTTCTTCTGGAGAACTTTCCCAGAACTCTGCTGCTCCTTCAGCTCCTCGATCGCTTTCAGCTTCTGAAACAACCAATCACAGCTAGGAACAAACCCTCCAATCACAGCTCAGAAAACACTTAATGTCGATACAGTTCATCTCTTCACCTTCTTTAAGTTCTTGATCTTCTTGTCGTTCTCGGTGTCTCCGATGTTCGGCTCTGATTGGCTGATGCTGGTGGGGGCGGGGTCAGGGTCAGTCTTAAGGTCCTGCAGAAATATAATATATTATAAATAATAAAGTAGTTATTAATCCTGAGAGCACAGCACGGTCACATGACTTCACGTCCCTACCGCTAAGGTAAAGGCGGCTAATGTTGGGCTATAAAGGAACTACAGCGTGGTCACATGACTTCACGTCTCCACCGCTAAGCTAAAGGCGGCTAATGTTGGGCTATAAAGGAACTACAGCACGGTCACATGACTTCACGTCCCTACCGCTAAGGTAAAGGCGGCTAATGTTGGGCTATAAAGGAACTACAGCACGGTCACATGACTTCACGTCTCCACCGCTAAGCTAAAGGTGGCTAATGTTGGGCTAGAAAGAAACTACAGCACGGTCACATGACTTCACGTCTCCACCGCTAAGCTAAAGGTGGCTAATGTTGGGCTATAAAGGAACTACAGCACGGTCACATGACTTCACGTCTCCACCGCTAAGCTAAAGGAGGCTAATGTTGGGCTATAAAGGAACTACAGCACGGTCACATGACTTCACGTCTCCACCGCTTAGCTAAAGGAGGCTAATGTTGGGCTATAAAGGAACTACAGCACGGTCACATGACTTCACGTCTCTACCGCTAAGCTAAAGGAGGCTAATGTTGGGCTATAAAGGAACTACAGCACGGTCACATGACTTCACGTCACCACCGCTAAGCTAAAGTAGGCTAATGTTGGGCTATAAAGGAACTACAGCACGGTCACATGACTTCACGTCTCCACCGCTAAGCTAAAGGAGGCTAATGTTGGGCTAGAAAGGAACTACAGCACGGTCACACCAAGTGCCACTGTGGTGTCCCTGAGCAAGACACTGGTTACCTACACTGCTCCCCGGGCGCCGTACATAATGGCAGCCCACTGCTCCTAACACTAGGATGGGTCAAATGCAGAGACCGCATTTCGTTGTCCTAGTACTTGTACTCTGTGCAATGACAATAAAGTTGAATCTTCATCATCTTCATCTTCATGACTTCACGTCTCCACCGCTAAGCTAAAGGAGGCTAATGTTGGGCTAGAAAGGAACTACAGCATGGTCACATGACTTCACGTCTCCACCGCTAAGCTAAAGGAGGCTAATGTTGGGCTAGAAAGGAACTACAGCACGGTCACATGACTTCACGTCACCACCGCTAAGCTAAAGGAGGCTAATGTTGGGCTATAAAGGAACTACAGCACGGTCACATGACTTCACGTCTCCACCGCTAAGCTAAAGGCGGCTAATGTTGGGCTAGAAAGGAACTACAGCACGGTCACACCAAGTGCCACCGTGGTGTCCCTGAGCAAGACACTGGTTACCTACACTGCTCCCTGGGCGCCGTACATAATGGCAGCCCACTGCTCCTAACACTAGGATGGGTCAAATGCAGAGACCGCATTTCGTTGTCCTAGTACTTGTACTCTGTGCAATGACAATAAAGTTGAATCTTCATCATCTTCATCTTCATGACTTCACGTCTCCACCGCTAAGCTAAAGGAGGCTAATGTTGGGCTATAAAGGAACTACAGCACGGTCACATGACTTCACGTCTCCACCGCTAAGCTAAAGGAGGCTAATGTTGGGCTATAAAGGAACTACAGCACGGTCACATGACTTCACGTCACCACCGCTAAGCTAAAGGCGGCTAATGTTGGGCTAGAAAGGAACTACAGCACGGTCACATGACTTCACGTCTCCACCGCTAAGCTAAAGGAGGCTAATGTTGGGCTAGAAAGGAACTACAGCACGGTCACATGACTTCACGTCTCCACCGCTAAGCTAAAGGAGGCTAATGTTGGGCTATAAAGGAACTACAGCACGGTCACATGACTTCACGTCACCACCGCTAAGCTAAAGGCGGCTAATGTTGGGCTATAAAGGAACTACAGCACGGTCACATGACTTCACGTCTCCACCGCTAAGCTAAAGGCGGCTAATGTTGGGCTATAAAGGAACTACAGCACGGTCACATGACTTCACGTCTCCACCGCTAAGCTAAAGGAGGCTAATGTTGGGCTATAAAGGAACTACAGCACGGTCACATGACTTCACGTCTCCACCGCTAAGCTAAAGGATGCTAATGTTGGGCTATAAAGGAACTACAGCACGGTCACATGACTTCACGTCTCCACCGCTAAGCTAAAGGCGGCTAATGTTGGGCTATAAAGGAACTACAGCACGGTCACATGACTTCACGTCTCCACCGCTAAGCTAAAGGAGGCTAATGTTGGGCTATAAAGGAACTACAGCACGGTCACATGACTTCACGTCTCCACCGCTAAGCTAAAGGTGGCTAATGTTGGGCTTTAAAGGAACTACAGCATGGTCACATGACCTCCGTTCGCAAATTGGCGCCGTGCCTGGTGGCAGCCTGTTGCAGCAGCTCCCTGAGATTTATTAATATATTTGTCTTTTTTTTCTACTTTTAATCTTTTATTTGGATTTTATTTAACATTACATTTCATTGCACTATTTACTATCTGTATATTTCTTATTTTAATTTTTTGATATGTTTCATATTGTGTTGTATTTTGCTGTGGTAACAAACATTTCTCCCAATTTGGAATCAATAAAGTATTTCTGATTCTGATTCTGTGATTGGCTGCTCACCTGTCGGGCGGCCTTCTTGTTCTCCCTCTTCTTCTGGTTCTTCAGAGCCGCTTTAGAGAGACTCTTCTCTCCGGGACGAAGGTTCTGAGGGGGTTCATCCTCGTGCTAAAATGGAAAGATCATTATTACCAGAAGTTAATCAGAACATTTCCAGAACCTAACGGGTTACTCACCAGTCGGCCCCTCTCAGAAGGGGGCAAGTGTCTTAGTGCCGGGGGACGATATGCCTGTGTGGGGAGGGGCTGGGTGCTACCCAGTGGTCCGGAATCCTGCTGGTACCGGACGGCCCGCTGGGGGAAGCTGTCGGGGGGGAGGTTCTGCCAGCGGACCTCCCACAGCTCGGCGCCAGGGGCCACTTCCTGTTTGTGTACCACGGCCCCCCCATAGTGCCACACCTGGAAGCAGTTACCGACCCTCAGCCGGGGCGAGCAGGTCGCTGTCATCACATGTTCCCCGTCAGGACACCACGAGAAGTGGGTCGCATCCGGAGCCTGGGGCTTAGACACCTGCAGATGGGGGGTTAGACCTGATCGCATAAAAACAACTGAGATGGATTACGGGGGGGTGGGTTCCTCACCAGTTTGTACTTCTTCACATCCCAGACCTCCATCTGACCCCGAAGGTTCCCGAAGCCCGCCAGGATCAGGATGTGACCCTGAGGACTGAAGCACAGGTGAGACCAGGTGAGAGCCGTAGTTATTGTGTTTCATCTGTAGAAGGCGTGTCTAACCTGTAGGAGACGTGTCTCACCTGTAGGTGTGTCTTAACTGTAGGAGGCGTGTATCACCTTTAGGACGCGTGTATCACCTGTAGAAGGCGTGTCTAACCTGTAGGAGACGTCTCTTACCTGTAGGTGTGTCTTAACTGTAGGAGGCGTGTATCACCTTTAGGACGCGTGTATCACCTGTAGAAGGTGTGTCTCACCTGTAGGAGGCGTGTCTCACCTGTAGGTGTGTCTTAAACTGTAGGAGGCGTGTATCACCTGTAGGAGGCGTGTATCACCTTTAGGACGCGTGTATCACCTGTAGGAGGCATGTATCACCTGTAGGAGGCGTGTCTCACCTGTAGGTGTGTCTTAACTGTAGGAGGCGTGTATCACCTTTAGGACGCGTGTATCACCTGTAGGAGGCGTGTATCACCTGTAGGAGGCGTGTATCACCTGTAGGAGGCGTGTATCACCTGTAGTACGCGGCGTTGCGCGGTCCGGTCCCGAAGTCAAACAGCGGGTCACACTTGAGGTTGTAGACGGTGGCCTTGGCCGGCATGAAGCCGTAGACCACACAGAACTCAGCAGAACTCGGGCTCCAGGACACGTCGTAGATGGGCCCATTCTTCTCTGCAGACAGGAAGTGAAGCAGACAGGAAGTCAAACAGACAGGAAGTTAAACAGACAGGAAGTGAAGCAGACAGGAAGAGAAGCAGACAGGAAGAGAAGCAGACAGGAAGAGAAGCAGACAGGAAGTTAAACAGACAGGAAGTTAAACAGACAGGAAGAGAAGCAGACAGGAAGAGAAGCAGACCGGAAGTCAAACAGACAGGAAGTTAAACAGACAGGAAGTGAAGCAGACAGGAAGAGAAGCAGACAGGAAGAGAAGCAGACAGGAAGAGAAGCAGACAGGAAGAGAAGCAGACAGGAAGTTAAACAGACAGGAAGTTAAACAGACAGGAAGAGAAGCAGACAGGAAGAGAAGCAGACCGGAAGTTAAACAGACAGGAAGTGAAGTAGACAGGAAGCACACAGGAAGAGAAGCAGACAGGAAGTGGAGTAGACAGGAAGCACACAGGAAGAGAAGCAGACAGGAAGTGAAGTAGACAGAAAGAGAAGCAGACAGGAAGTGAAGTAGACAGGAAGAGAAGCAGACAGTAAGTGAAGTAGACAGGAAGAGAAGTAGACAGGAAGAGAAGCAGACAGGAAGCAGACAGGAAGTGAAGCAGACAGGAAGCAGACAAGAAGTGAAGCAGACAGGAAGCAGACAAGAAGTGAAGCAGACAGGAAGCAGACAGGAAGAGAAGCAGACAGGAAGCAGACAGGAAGAGAAGCAGACAGGAAGCAGACAGGAAGCAGACAGGAAGTGAAGCAGACAGGAAGCAGACAGGAAGTGAAGCAGACAGGAAGCAGACAGGAAGAGAAGCAGACAGGAAGCAGACAGGTGAAGCAGACAGGAAGCAGACAGGAAGTGAGGCAGACAGGTGAGTCCCCAGGTGACTGTGGGTCACAGCGTTATGTAATATATGATATTAGCATGTACTGACGCAGCTGCACCAGCGCCGTCTCCCCGCTCACAGACAGGAAGTGCAGCGTCTGCTCTCCGTAATACGACGCTCCGCTCTTATCCACCTCCGTGCTCGCTGTCACCAGCACTGCCGACGCTGACAGAGGGACTGTTGTTTACTTTACATAATAACACCACAACAACAACAATAACACCACAACAATAATAACAATAACACCACAACAATAATAATGGCACCACAACAACAACAATAATAATAATAACACAACAATAATAACACCACAACAACAACAATAATAACACAACAACAACACAAAAACAACAATAACACCACAACAACAATAATAATAACACAACAATAATAACACCACAACAACAACAACAATAACACCACAACAACAATAACACCACAACAATAATAATAACACAACAATAATAACACAACAACAACAATAATAACACAACAACAATAACACCACAAAAACAACAATAACAACACAACAACAATGACACCACAACAATAACACCACAACAACAATAATAACACAAAAACAACAATAATAACACAACAATAATAACACCACAACAACAACACCACAACAACAACAATAACACCACAACAACAACAATAACACCACAACAACAACAATAATAACACAACATAATAACACAACAACAACAATAACACCACAACAACAACAATAACACCACAACAACAACAATAATAACACAACAATAATAACACCACAACAACAATAACACAACAACAACACCACAACAACAACAATAACACCACAACAACAACAATAACACCACAACAACAACAATAACAACACAACAACAACAATAATAATAACACAACAACAACAATAACACCACAACAATAACAACACAACAACAACAATAATAATAACACAACAATAATAACACAACAATAATAACACAACAAAAACAATAACACCACAACAACAACAACAATAATGACACCACAACAACAACAATAACACAACAACAACAACAACACAACAACAACAATAATAATAACACAACAACAATAATAATAACACAACAATAATAAAACAACAACAACAATAACACCACAACAACAATAATGACACCACAACAACAACAACAACAACAATAAAACAATAATAACACAACAACAACAATAACAACACAACAACAACAATAACACCACAACAATAACAACACAACAACAATAATAATAACACCACAAAAACAACAACAACAACACAACAACAATAACAATAATAACACCACAACAACAATAACACCACAACAACACCACAACAACAACACAACAACAACAATAATAATACAACAATAATAACAACACAACAACAACAACAATAATAACACAACAATAACAATAATAACACAACACCACCACCACAACAACAACAACAACAACAATAACACAAAAACAACAATAACACCACAACAACAACAATAACACCACAACAATAATAATAACACAACAACAACAATAACACAGCAACAATAACACACAACAACAATAACACAACAACAATAATAACACCACAACAATAATAACACCACAACAACAACAATAAGCACCCTTCTTGTTCCACCGCATGCTGACTCTGTCGGCCTTGAAGAAGCTCTTGTTAGCGAGAGCAGCCCCCGGCCCCCCCAGCTGAGGATACTGATAGAGCCTCACAAAGGAGGGGGCCCCTTTACTTCCCGGGACATAAACACACACCTGTTGGGAGGGGGGGGGTTAGTGAGATATACTTTTCACTGAGATAATAAATAATAACCTGCCCCCCCCCTCACCTTGCTGGGCGCCCCCCCAGGAGAGAGCTGGAAGTCTGAGACTTTCTGCATATGCAGCTTGTTGGCGATCGTGTCTGCGGAAATTATTAAATGGCATTAGGATCTAAATATGGAAACACAATGTAAACAACAACAACAACAACAACCCAAAGAGTCTGAGATGAGGAGATATCTGCAGAACAGCAGGTTAGCATTAGCTGTTGTTTACAGGTGTTATTACGGGGGGGGGGGGCTTACTGAAGTCGTTGTTCTCGTAGAAGTGCAGCTCGTTGTTGACGCTCCGCACGGAAATCTGCTCATCTACAGACCAGCTGGGACACCTACAGTCAATCACAGCGTGCAAAGTGTGTGTCAGAGTGTGTGTGTGTGTGTGTGTGTATGAATGTGTGTGTGTGTATGTTCACCATGACTCCATCTTCTTCTGGTACAGAGCTTTGATCAGCTGACCGCTCTGCACGTCCCACAGCTGGAGGTTAGGGTCTCCCTGAGCACTGTCCTGAGGCTCTACACACACACACACACACACACACACACACACACACACACACACACACACACACACACACACACACACACACACACACACACACACACACACACACACACACACACACACACACACACACACACACACACACACACACACACACACACACACACACACACACACACACATATTTGTCTTAATCTTGATGACTACGGATTACAGCTAATGAAAAACCAAAAATCAGTATCTCAGAAAATTTGAATATTACATCAGACCAATAGAAAAACATTGTTAGTACTAAATGTCGGACTTCTGAAAAGAGTGTATGCACTCAGTACTTGGTTGGGCCTCCTTTTGCATGAATTACTGCGTCAATGCGACGTGGCATGGAGGCGATCAGCCTGTGGCACTGCTGAGGTGTTATGGAAGCCCAGGTTGCTTTGATAGCGGCCTTCAGCACGTCTGCATTTTTGGGTCTCATGTCTCTCCTCTCCCTCTTGACAACACCCCGTATATTCTCTACAGGGTTCAGGTCAGGCCAGTTTGCTGGCCAATCAAGCACAGTAATTCCAAGGTCATTAAACCAGGTCTTAGTACTTTTGGCAGTGTGGGGAGGTGCCTAGTCCTGCTTGAAATGAAATCAGCATCTCCATAAAGCTTGACAGAAGAAGGAAGCATGAAGTGCTCTGAAACTTCCTGGTAGACGGCTGCGTTGACCTTTGACTTGAGAAAACACAGTGGACCGACACCAGCAGAGGACACTGCTCCCCAAATCATCACTGAGTGTGGAAACTTCACAATGGACTTCAAGCAACGTGGATTCTGGGCCTCTCCGCTCTTCCTCCAGACTCTGGGACCTTGATTTCCAAATGAAATGCAAAATGTACTTTCATCTGAAAAGAGGACTTTGGACCACTGAGCAATAGACCTGTCTTTTTTCTCTTTAGCCCAGGTAAGACGCCTCTGACGTAGTCTCTGGTGCAGGAGTGGCTTGACACGAGGACAGTTGTAGTCTTTGTCCTGGATACGTCTGTGCGTGGGGGCTCTTGATTCACTGACTCCAGCCTCAGTCCATTCCTTGTGAAGCCCCCCCAAATTGTTGAATGGCCTTTTCTTGACAATCCTCTCAGGTTGCGGTTATCCCTGGTGCTTGAGCAGCTTTTCTACCACTCAACTTTCCATGACTATGCTCGGATACAGCACTCCGTGAACAGCCAGCTTCTTTAGCGATGACCTTTTGAGGCTTACCCTTCTTCTGGACAACTGTCAAGTCAGCAGTCTCCCCCATGATTGTGAAGCCTACTGAACCAGATCGAGAAAGCACTTAAAGGCTCAGGACACCTTTGCAGGTGTTTGGAGTTAACTAGCTGATTAGAGTGACACCGTGAGTCTACAGTATTGAACTTATTCTAATTTATTGAGATGCACCTGTGTGTGTATATATATATACATATATATATATAATATACATAGATATATATATGTATATATATATATATGTATATAGATCACAGAGAAGCCACAGACCACCTCCAGAGAACTACAACAACATCTGGCTGCTGATGGTGTAGTTGTTCACCGTTCCACAATCCAGCGTACTTTGCACCAGGAAGAGCTCATTGGAAGGGTGATGTGCAAAAAGCCTTTCCTGAGTGTTAATCACAAGAAGAGTCGCATGAGGTATGCAAAAGCACATCTGGACAAGCCAGAAGCATTTTGGAACAAAATACTGTGGTCAGATGAGACCAAGATTGAGTTATTTGGTCATAACATGAACAGGTATGCATGGCGAAAAAAACACACTGCATTCAATGAAAAGAACTTGTTGCCCACTGTAAAATTTGGTGGAGGATCTATCATGTTATGGGGCTGTGTGGCTAGCACAGGTACTGGAAAACTTGTTAAAGTTGAGGGCCACATGAATTCCTTACAGTACCAGGAGATTCTTGACAAGAATGTTCTAGAGTCAGTCACAAAGTTGAAGCTACGCCGGGGTTGGATTTTTCAGCAGGACAATGATCCTAAGCACCGATCAAAATCCACCAAGGAATTCATGCAGAAGCACAGGTACAATGTTCTGGAATGGCCATCCCAGTCCCCAGACCTTAACATCATTGAAAATGTATGGATTTATTTGAAGAAGGCTGTCCATGCACGGAGGCCAAGAAACCTGACTGAACTGGAGACGTTTTGTGTGGAAGAATGGGCCAAAATACCACCTGCCAGGCTTAAGGGACTTGTCTGTGGCTACAGGAGGCGTCTACAGGCCGTTATTGCAGCAAAAGGAGGCAATACTAAATATTAATGGAATTATTTCTTAGGGGTGCCCAAATTTATGCACATGCCTATTTTTGTTTGAATGCACATAAACATGTTTCTGTTTGACCAATAAAAGTTATTTCACTACTGAGATGTTTCTGTTACCATAAGGTATAACATATGTTAAAATGAAGTTGCTGCTTCAAAAGCTCAGCAAGTGACAAACTGATGCAGTGGTTTTCCTAAGGGGTGCCCAAACTTTTGCATACCACTGTATATATACTTATATACATATATACATATATATATATATATATATATATATATATATATACACATATATATATACATATATGTGTGTGTGTGTGTGTGTGTGTGTGTGTGTGTGTGTGTGTGTTACACACTGCTGTAGGGCTGCCAGGTTGCCAGCACGGTGTTCAGAGGGGAGATCTTCAGCACTGAGGTCTTGGGGAGGTCAAAGGTCGAGAAGAGGGAGCCGTCTGCACACCGCACCACAGACACACTGAGCACCAAACACAATGTTGACTACTGTTAGAGCAGTTATTGTTGTTGTTGTTGTTATAGTTATAGTAATTATTATTGTGACCTGTGTCCGTTGCACCATCCGAACAGAGAGCCATCTCTGCTGAAGGTCACACACCTGGAGGGCCGCGCATCCCTGACACACACATACACACAGACACACACACACACATACACACACAGACACACACACCTTAAACAGAGTAAACTGACCTGTCACTGTCCATTAATAATAATGTGTGTGTGTGTGTGTGTGTGTGTGTGTGTGTGTGTGTGTGTGTGTGTGTGTGTGTGTGTGTGTGTGTGTGTGTGTGTTGTACCTGTTGAAGTTGCTGAGCGGCTCACAGATGGGACCGGACAGCAGAGAGGTGCCGTCGGACCCTCGCACTGAAATATGAAATGTGTATTATTAATAATAAACTCTCAGATTCAAACAGGAGTTCATTTTATCCATCTTTAAGATCTGAGGTCTTGAGCCGTTCAAACCGGACCACAGCAACAGAACATTCAATTGAACACATTTGTTGAGAGACATGCGGAATAAAATCACTCTAAAGACATTTCCAGAAACAGGCAGAGCTGTTTTTAATTCGGCTTAAATATAACTTATACAACAGACAGATTCTCAGTTTAACTTTCTGTCTCCAGACCACCAGCGTGGAGGTGTTTCAGAGTATTACTTTATGTATTTAAAGGTTAGTAGTGGAATACTTAAAGCCGAAGGACTCAGAAGTCTTCACTGGTCTCCCTGAAGGCTTCACTTTTATTTCAGGCTGTAAATGCATCTGTTTAAATGAATAAAACTCCAGATTGAACAGGAACTTTGGTTCAGGATTGATCTGCAGAGAAGCATGCGCAGCTCTGTCTGCAGTCCCACTTCTTCTAAACACAAACAACAGGTGTTTATTAAAGTTAACATTAATAAGGTACCCACCTGCTAACAGAGGGATGGGTTGCGCCATGTTAGCGTGAACCGGAAGAAGAAGAAAACCTACGTCAGCAGATGTACGTCACAGAGATGAGCGGGGCTTCCAGTGCCACATCAGCATACAGTCCGCAACACGTCACTCAAAACTTCTGAACACCTGTTATTTTTTCATTCTGAAACAAAAAGCGAGATTTGTCTTCGATGTTCGAGGAGATTTAGTTCATCAATTACAAATCATCTGTTTTAATAAAGGTTACGTTTTTAGAGACGCGTTAAGTTGGTGGGATGACACGTAGAGATAGAAAGCTTCCGGTTTCAAAGTAAAAGCGCCCGTGTCAGGATCAGTAAAAGGTTTACTTAAGATAAGATTTTCTTTATTCATGTGAGAGAACATATAACACAAACACTTTTAAAATATAATCAGAATTAGAACACCTGTCTTCGTCACACAGAGGGGACATTTACTCACAAGAAGCGTCGATCATTGATCTTATTCTGAAGGAGCATACCAGAAGCACGTCTTACCTTGACAGTAGGTAACTTAATGCTACGAAGCTGAGTTTCCGGCGGGGCTGAGTGGGCAGGGTTTACTCTTTTTGAGGACGTAGACAAGAGAAGAGGCTCCCAGTCTCCAGACCTCCGACACAGAAGAAGCAAGGAAATCCACCTCAAACTCTCAGAACCTTCAGAACTATCATAACTAAATCTACTTAACTCTGCAGAATCGCAGGAAGGAACCATGGTGGCCAAACAGAGGATCCGCATGGCCAACGAGAAACACAGCAAGAACATCACTCTGCGGGGGAACGTGGCCAAATCCGCGGTGAGTTACAAACAGCTGATTTATAATCCGAATACCTCTTCATATCAGCTGCTGGGACCCTTAACTTAGGTCCTACCCTCCTGCTGGACCCTTAACTCACACCAAACCAGTCCTGCTGAGACTACAGGCTACAGTATGAAGCAGACCAGGAGCATCTCTCCGAGGGGAGACGTGGCCAAACCCAGTGAGGGGAACAGCTGTTTCATAACAACAGTAGCTAACAATCTCAGCTGTTGGACCCTCATAGGTGAAGATATCAGTTAGTGAAATCCATCAGAAGGAGGTCCACTGTGTTTGATTGTGCTCTGAGGACCCTCTCAGCTCCAGAGGGTCTCGTGCTATAGAGTGAACAGCTGTTTCCTGACTCCAGGACCCTCAGACTGATAATGAGGGGCAATGAAGGGTCTGTTTCAGACTGGGTATGGAAAGAGGTATGTTGTGTCCCTGAGATCTGTTAGAGAATGTTCCAGCGTTACTGACTGAACCGTGGCGGGTCATCCTGAAGACTGCTGAGTGATATCTGTGTGACTATATTGAAGCAGCCTCAGGTGTGTGCACCTTTTAGGGGTTTGTTCTCACTTCGTAAAGTGTTACGCTCCTGCTGGGAATGATGGTCAGTAGAAGTTATTGCCCCAGAACCAGAGCTCAGGTCTGAGAAACATGTTTATGGTTTTACAGAAACTATGGATCAGAATAAACCCCAAACACATCCTTAGTGTTCACTGCTGGAAAACACATCACATCAAAGTTAAACTCACCTGAGATAGACTCACCTGGTTCTGTCCCAGTAACACCAGTCAGACCAGTGCTGAGTGGGACGGGAAGTCTCTGATAGCTCAGAGTTGTATATGATCTCCCTCTGAACCCCTCCATCTCTCACAGGGTCTCCCTCCCCTGACGTGAGACTCAGAATCCGGGCTTTGGTTTATTTACTATTATTCAGGTTCAGCTTCGAAACCCACAGGTACTGTCCAGAATTTACCTGTGTAGGTGAACCGTTATCCACCGACCTCAGGTCAATATCATTATCACAAAGACAGACCAGAGCAAATGATTCAAAACGAGCTAATCTCCTGATGACGTCATCAATCACTGCGATCCAATCAAACCCTCAAGATACAGCCGGCTGTACCTGTACCTGTTGAGGTGTGTGTACCTCTACCTGTTGAGGTGTGTGTACCTGTAACTGTTGAGGTGTGTTTACCTGTAAAGATGGTAATCATCAGGTGTTGTGTTTCAGAGGAACATCATGGAGGATAAAGGCGTGGGGCCGTGGCTGCTGGCTCTCTTCATCTTCGTCGTGTGTGGATCAGGTACGTCTCGTTATTATCATTATTAATATTAATTATTAACCATTTAATTTAACTTGTTTATTTGTATTACTATGTTTTCATTATTATAATTATTATTTATAACACTAAAGATATTCTTATATTAGATTTTTAATTCACAATTGAAATTACAATATATATGTATATATATATATACATATATATATACATATATATATATATATATATGTACATATGTATATATGTATATATACATATGTGTATATATATATATATATATATATATGTGTATATATATATATATATGTATATATGTATATATATATATATGTATATATATATATATGTATATATATATATATATATATATATATACGTATATATATATATATATATATATACGTATATATATATATATATATATATACGTATATAATATATATATATATATATATACATATATATATATATATATATACATATATATATACATATATATATACATATATATATACATATATATATATATATATATATGTATATATATGTATATATATATACGTATATATATATATACATATTGACGATCATTAATATTTTTTATAGATTTATATTTGTACTATGATGGTGAAATGTAAAACCAAAATAGCTTTAAAACCTGTTTAATTCAAACTAAATGTAATGCGTTCTATAGAATAATATTAACCAAAAAAACTGAACAATTAGAAGATTAAATTAAAAGAAAAAGAAAGGTCTGAAAATTAGTGTGAATTGAAATCCAAACTAAAAGAATAAAATAAATACAAAGTTGTTCAAACTAAGAGAAAGACAAAGAAATAAACATTTTGAAATAATAAAAAGAAAAGTTATTATAAAGTCAAAATAATGACAGGCATGTAAACAAATAAAGAATATAAATGTATATCAGGTGTGTGTCGCAGCTTTAGACGTCCCCCTGTTGTTTCCCTCATAGTTAGAAGCCGTGTCTCAATTCAACGGCCGCATATTCCGGAGGCTGCATTCGTAGACTGCTTGCGTCACTTCCCCCGAGAGAAGGCTGTCCCAATTTACACAAAAGACAAGACTCTTCCGAATGCGGCCCACTTTTCCAGGATTTGGAGGATACATCTGATGTATCCTCCGCGGGCTACCATATCCCAGGATGCAATGCGCACCGGTGAAGAGTGACGTTAATTCAAAGTAAATAGCGGTCAGGTCTCTGCAGCAGCAGAGTGGGTTTAAAAGCAGCAGCGAGCGGAGGAATCACTAATGAATGTGAATAAAAGGAAACACCTTGATAAACACACTTCTGCTGATGTGTGTTTACTGCTGGTGATGTTAAATGACAGGATGGTTTCCTCTCTGTCAGAGATACAGGTCTCCTAATAGAAGACATGAAGCTGCAGAGATGGATCCCTCTGTCAGAGATACAGGTCTCCTAATAGAAGACATGAAGCTGCAGGGATGGATCCCTCTGTCAGAGATACAGGTCTCCTAATAGAAGACATGAAGCTGCACAGATGGATCCCTCTGTCCCGAGATACAGG
>NC_086366.1:278588-326088 GCF_036324505.1 Eleginops maclovinus
ATTGTTGTTTTTAATTATTATATTATATATATTTTATATATATATTCTGGTTCTGATTCTGATTCTGGTTCTGATTCTGGTTCTGGTTCTGGTTCTGATTCTGGTTCTGATTCTGGTTCTGATTCTGGTTCTGATTCTGGTTCTGGTTCTGGTTCTGATTCTGGTTCTGATTCTGGTTCTGATTCTGGTTCTGATTCTGATTCTGGTTCTGATTCTGATTGTTTTTCTGGTTCTAGTCAGGATTTAATGACTTACGATCCGCAGGTGATCCAACACCTGATCATATAAATAGGAATCCTGATGATGGCCGGGTGACCCTCTGAGACCCTCAGGTTAAATTAAACAGACAGGAACCCGTCGGGGGGGTCGGGGGTTAATCCAACTCAGTGTTTATTAAAGAGGAAGTACAGCAGGGCATTGTGGGTAAAATAATGACATTTTTATATGTCCTTTTTCTTGTCCAACAGCATCCTTACCTGAGGACAGGTGTTTCATAACCTTCAGGTACACTGGCCAATCAAAGCTCTGTGTTCAGACCATGAGTCTTTAGGAGCGCTAGGATTGGCTCGAGGTAATGGGGGGGGGGCTATAGAGAGGAAATATTTATGAGACTAAAATCCACTCGTAAAAACGTGTTAGTATTTAAGTGACCCCTAACAGCAGGAGGTAATCCTGACGTCCAATCACAGCGTCCACTCTGTCTCCTGAAAACTAAGTAGGAAAAAGACCTGTTTACAACATCCATTTAAACAACACGTACAGAACGTTCAGATACAGTTACACCAAATCAACAACAACAACAACAACAACAACAACAACATGAACACATCAAACAAACTGCTTATCATAGATGGACGTCTCTCCAAGGACTCGATACCATGGGAACAATAAACAGCTGTTCCTCTGGGGCCCTGTGAACGTCATGACGTCAGATCCTCAGCACATTTATCGCTGACCGGATGAGCAGGACCTCATGTTCCCTCAGAGACCAGCTGCTGACGTCTCGGAGAACAGTTAGCGAGGACACGATGTCTTTAAGAGATGTTAGCGAGGACACGATGTCTCAACGAGATGTAAGCGAGGACACGATGTCTTTAAGAGATGTTAGCGAGGACACGATGTCTCAACGAGATGTAAGCGAGGACACGATGTCTTTAAGAGATGTTAGCAAGGACACGATGTCTTTAAGAGATGTTAGCGAGGACACGATGTCTTTAAGAGATGTTAGCGAGGACACGATGTCTTTAAGAGATGTTAGCAAGGACACAATGTCTTTAAGAGATGTTAGCAAGGACACGATGTCTTTAAGAGATGTTAGCGAGGACACGATGTCTTTAAGAGATGTTAGCAAGGACACAATGTCTTTAAGAGATGTTAGCGAGGACACGATGTCTTTAAGAGATGTTAGCAAGGACACGATGTCTTTAAGAGATGTTAGCGAGGACACGATGTCTTTAAGAGATGTTAGCGAGGACACGATGTCTTTAAGAGATGTTAGCGAGGACACAATGTCTCAACGAGATGTTAGCGAGGACACGATGTCTTTAAGAGATGTTAGCGAGGACACGATGTCTTTAAGAGATGTTAGCGAGGACACAATGTCTCAACGAGATGTTAGCGAGGACACGATGTCTTTAAGAGATGTTAGCGAGGACACGATGTCTTTAAGAGATGTTAGCGAGGACACGATGTCTTTAAGAGATGTTAGCAAGGACACGATGTCTTTAAGAGATGTTAGCGAGGACACGATGTCTTTAAGAGATGTTAGCGAGGACACGATGTCTTTAAGAGATGTTAGCAAGGACACGATGTCTTTAAGAGATGTTAGCGAGGACACGATGTCTTTAAGAGATGTTAGCGAGGACACGATGTCTTTAAGAGATGTTAGCAAGGACACGATGTCTTTAAGAGATGTTAGCGAGGACACGATGTCTTTAAGAGATGTTAGCGAGGACACAATGTCTTTAAGAGATGTTAGCGAGGACACAATGTCTTTAAGAGATGTTAGCAAGGACACGATGTCTCAACGAGATGTTAGCAAGGACACGATGTCTTTAAGAGATGTTAGCGAGGACACAATGTCTCAACGAGATGTTAGCGAGGACACGATGTCTTTAAGAGATGTTAGCGAGGACACGATGTCTTTAAGAGATGTTAGCGAGGACACGATGTCTTTAAGAGATGTTAGCAAGGACACGATGTCTTTAACAGATGTTAGCGAGGACACGATGTCTTTAAGAGATGTTAGCGAGGACACGATGTCTTTAAGAGATGTTAGCGAGGACACGATGTCTCAAAGAGATGTTAGCGAGGACACGATGTCTCAACGAGATGTTAGCAAGGACACGATGTCTTTAAGAGATGTTAGCGAGGACACGATGTCTTTAAGAGATGTTAGCGAGGACACGATGTCTTTAAGAGATGTTAGCGCGGACACAATGTCTTTAAGAGATGTTAGCGAGGACACAATGTCTTTAAGAGATGTTAGCAAGGACACGATGTCTCAACGAGATGTTAGCAAGGACACGATGTCTTTAAGAGATGTTAGCGAGGACACAATGTCTCAACGAGATGTTAGCGAGGACACGATGTCTTTAAGAGATGTTAGCGAGGACACGATGTCTTTAAGAGATGTTAGCGAGGACACGATGTCTTTAAGAGATGTTAGCGAGGACACGATGTCTTTAACAGATGTTAGCGAGGACACGATGTCTTTAAGAGATGTTAGCGAGGACACGATGTCTTTAAGAGATGTTAGCGAGGACACGATGTCTCAAAGAGATGTTAGCGAGGACACGATGTCTCAACGAGATGTTAGCAAGGACACGATGTCTTTAAGAGATGTTAGCGAGGACACGATGTCTTTAAGAGATGTTAGCGAGGACACGATGTCTTTAAGAGATGTTAGCGCGGACACGATGTCTTTAAGAGATGTTAGCGAGGACACGATGTCTTTAAGAGATGTTAGCGAGGACACAATGTCTTTATTAGATGTTAGCAAGGACACGATGTCTTTAAGAGATGTTAGCGAGGACACGATGTCTCAAAGAGATGTTAGCGAGGACACGATGTCTCAACGAGATGTTAGCGAGGACACGATGTCTTTAAGAGATGTTAGCGAGGACACGATGTCTTTAAGAGATGTTAGCGAGGACACGATGTCTTTAACAGATGTTAGCGAGGACACGATGTCTTTAAGAGATGTTAGCGAGGACACGATGTCTTTAAGAGATGTTAGCGAGGACACGATGTCTCAAAGAGATGTTAGCGAGGACACGATGTCTCAACGAGATGTTAGCAAGGACACGATGTCTTTAAGAGATGTTAGCGAGGACACGATGTCTTTAAGAGATGTTAGCGAGGACACGATGTCTTTAAGAGATGTTAGCGCGGACACAATGTCTTTAAGAGATGTTAGCGAGGACACGATGTCTTTAAGAGATGTTAGCGAGGACACGATGTCTCAAAGAGATGTTAGCGAGGACACGATGTCTCAACGAGATGTTAGCGAGGACACGATGTCTTTAAGAGATGTTAGCGAGGACACGATGTCTTTAAGAGATGTTAGCGAGGACACGATGTCTTTAAGAGATGTTAGCGAGGACACGATGTCTTTAAGAGATGTTAGCGAGGACACGATGTCTTTAAGAGATGTTAGCGCGGACACGATGTCTTTAAGAGATGTTAGCGAGGACACGATGTCTTTAAGAGATGTTAGCGAGGACACGATGTCTTTATTAGATGTTAGCAAGGACACGATGTCTTTAAGAGATGTTAGCGAGGACACAATGTCTCAACGAGATGTTAGCAAGGACACAATGTCTTTAAGAGATGTTAGCGAGGACACGATGTCTCAAAGAGATGTTAGCGAGGACACGATGTCTCAACGAGATGTTAGCGAGGACACGATGTCTCAACGAGATGTTAGCGAGGACACGATGTCTCAACGAGATGTTAGCGAGGACACGATGTCTCAACGAGATGTTAGCGAGGACACGATGTCTCAACGAGATGTTAGCGAGGACACAATGTCTCAACGAGAAGTTAGCGAGGACACGATGTCTCAACGAGATGTTAGCGAGGACACGATGTCTCAACGAGATGTTAGCGAGGACACGATGTCTCAACGAGAAGTTAGCGAGGACACGATGTCTCAACGAGATGTTAGCGAGGACACAATGTCTTAACGAGATGTTAGTGAGGACACGATGTCTCAACGAGATGTTAGCGAGGACACAATGTCTTAACGAGATGTTAGTGAGGACACGATGTCTCAACGAGATGTTAGCGAGGACACAA
This sequence comes from Eleginops maclovinus, assembly GCF_036324505.1. Classification (NCBI taxonomy): domain Eukaryota; kingdom Metazoa; phylum Chordata; class Actinopteri; order Perciformes; family Eleginopidae; genus Eleginops; species Eleginops maclovinus. Next base: position 282,888 of record NC_086366.1, read on the forward strand.
TGTCTTAACGAGAAGTTAGCGAGGACACGATGTCTCAACGAGATGTTAGCGAGGACACAATGTCTTAACGAGATGTTAGTGAGGACACGATGTCTCAGGAAGTTCAAAATGGTAAATACTAGAATAAGGACTTCCTGCTGATGATGACAGGGATGCGTCATGACAGATATGACGTCCCACAGGTGAAGGTCAGTCACAAACTGCTGAGAAGAGACGAAAGCTGACACATGACATCATACCAGGACTTTCAGAGGACCAATTAGTGGATTTATAAGTCCATCAAAATGTCTTTTCACAGAGCTGCCACCAGTTCCACCATCAGATCCCCTGGACAGGTCCAACCCGTCCAAACCCTCCTCTTGGATCAGACAGAATGTGATTGTTCTGCAGATCCAAAGTTTGTTTGGTCCTCAGCTGTTGGACGGCTGCTCAGGTTTCAGCCGGATGAACCAGGAGTTTGCTGAGATGATGTCGCCCCGCCGGTGGATCCGGCAGGTGTAGACGCCCTCGTTAAACTCGTTAGCCACGATGCGGAGATCTCGGTCCTTCATGACGATGTAGCCGGGGATGGAGGTCAGGATCTGCTCACCGTCTTTGTACCAGCTGAGAGACAGAGGGACAGAAAACAGACGTTCAGAAACCGCTCGAATACTGCGTAAACACAAGAACTCTGAGACACAACAACAACTTTAGATAATCAATTGTATTCATAAGCGCACTTTTCATTTGACTAAACAAAACTCAAAGTGCTACAGAATAAAATGGTTGAAAAAAAACAAACAAACAAATAAATATCTATATAATAAAGTAAACAACAGAATAAAAACAGTAACATTCAGGCCGGCATGGCAACCACTGCATCTTTGACACCCAGCGGGGGGCGACTCTGAAGAAGTCTTTGAGACCACCTACCTGACTTTGGGTGGGGATCGGAGATTTTTGTTGCCACAGCGGAAACCAACCACCTTCCCACGGGTAACCATCTTGATCTTCACGTTGGCGGACGGCACCGGCGTGGTAACAGCCTCCAACGGCTCTACAGACAGGTAGTGAGCAGGGTCGGACAGGAAGTGAGGAGGGTCAGACAGGAATTGAGGAGGGTTGGAGGGTCGGACAGGAAGTGAAGAGGGTCAGACAAAAAGTGGAAACAGGGTCGTACCGTAGCACAGGTCGCAGCGCTGAGCACAGTTCTTCTTCATGAATGTCCTCCGCCGCTCACAGAAACCCAGCCGGGCCCACGGGTCACAAACCCGCTTCTTATCCAAACACCCTGCAGGGAGGAGACCAGAGTGTGATGCATGATGAGGAGGAGGATGGCCTAACTCTGTGCTTCTGAGTGAGCTTTTATTCTTAAGGCAGCAGGAAGTGTTACCGTAGAGCCTCTGGATGCCCCACACGTCGTCCTGAGCTACGTTCCTCTGGCCGGTGTACGTGGCGTTCGGATGCATCAGCGCCTCCGGGTCTCTGGAGTGCCACAACCCCAGAGCATGACCGATCTCATGAGCCGCCACCTGGACCAGGTCATTCAGCCACACACCTGGAGAACAGAAAACACACCTGAGGTCACACCTGGGGGACAGAAAACACACCTGAGGTCACACCTGGGGGACAGAAAAAACACCTGGGGGACAGAAAACACACCTGAGGTCACACCTGGGGGACAGAAAAAACACCTGGGGGACAGAAAACACATCTGAGGTCACACCTGAGGGACAGAAAACACACCTGAGGTCACACCTGAAGGACCTTAAACACACCTGAGGTCACACCTGAAGGACCTTAAACACACCTGGGGGATGGAAAAGACACCTGAGGTCACACCTGAGGGACAGAAAACACACCTGAGGTCACACCTGAAGGACCTTAAACACACCTGGGGGACGGAAAAGACACCTGAGGTCACACCTGAAGGACCTTAAACACACCTGGGGGATGGAAAAGACACCTGAGGTCACACCTGAGGGACAGAAAACACACCTGAGGTCACACCTGAAGGACCTTAAACACACCTGGGGGACGGAAAAGACACCTGAGGTCACACCTGAGGGACCAAAAATACTCTTTGGGGACAGAAAACACACCTGATGCCCTACCTGGGGGACTGAAAAAACACCTGGGGAACAGAGTAGTTATAGTACCTTGTTTCCAACTGAACCTGGACTTCCCCAGGATCCAGAACTCCTGGTTGTCGAAGTGGATCTCTCCTCGGGGGGGCAGGAAGGCGTGAGCTAGTTCTCCGTTCAGACCATCGAAGCAAGGGTGGAGAGGAGCGCTCCAGCAGTCAGTGTGGTTCAGGGAGTAGAAACCTGACACACACACACACACACACACACACACACACACACACACACACACACACACACACACACACACACACACACACACACACACACACACACACACACACACACACACACACACACACACACACACACACACACACACACACACACAGCAGATGACAGCCCCTGGTTTTCTGTTTGGTTTTCTATGTTTTATTTTGAAAATCCCTCTTTATAATCATGACTCAGCAGAGTGGGCGGGGTTACGTGTGACGACAGACGCCTACCTATGGTGATGTCAGCAGAGGCGTTGACCTCTCTGAAGGTCAGCGGGGAGACATCACTCCATTTAGTGAAAGCAACGCTCAGGGCCTTCCTGGTGTCCTCAGGAGACAGAGAGGACGGGAACTGCACGATACTAAGAGACAGGTGTGAGACAGGTAAGAGACTGACAGGTGAGAGGCTGACGGGTGAGAAACAGGTGACAGACAGATGAGAGACAGAAAGATGAGACAGACAGGTGAGAGACAGACCGTCGAGAAACACATAGGCGAGAAACACACAGGGAGAGACAGATGAGAGAGAGACAGATGAGACAGACAGGAGATATACAGATGTGCATGTTACCTGTATGTGATGTTGTGGTGTGTCCACCTGTGGCCCAGAGGGTTGATGGCGTAGCGTCTGATTCTGGTTCCTCTGCTGCTGACGGCGCTCTGCAGACAGACAACACGTTCACTACAACTCCCAGAGTGCACCTGGGCAGCGGACATCCAATCACAGAACTTCAAACCCAACCAGCTAAATATACAGAGAGAAGACTTTAAATAACGTCTGAATTACGAAGCTTTTAAAATGAGCTCTGCCTCTTCTCCATGACAACGGTAGCTGAGGCTCATGGGTAATGTAGTTAAGTTTCTGAAGACTCTTTAAGAACTTCTTCTCAGTCTGAAAAGAAGTGTTTGTGCTCGTGGCAGCGTCTGATGGAAGACAGATGTGAATCTCTCGGCCACATGTGATCCTCTGCTGGAGGACTTCCTGCTCTTTGAACTCTCAGAAATACAACAAGTTAAAGCAGAGATTCCTCCTCTCACGTTAACCAGGGTGGAGATGTAAAGGCTCTGTGTTTAACTGGTGACTGTATTCATGCTGATGAAGGAAAAGAAACAAACGGGTCAATTAACACACAGTTTCTCCCTTTGCAAAAAAAGAAGCAGGATCATTTCCACATAGACTTCTATACAATCTAGTCTAGCCAAAGCATGTTAAGGCTGCAACCCTTTTTCTGAACAACAAACTCAATGAACAGTTTTTAAATGATAGACATTTCCAAAAATGATTTCTGTTCATTTCAAAGTTTTGACCAATCATTGCGCTCTGCTGAAAAGCAACAAAGCAAACATCTAAAATAATACGAAACGTTGTTGCCTGAGCTTCCTTAATGTTTAAAACCAGTTTTTCTCAAATAACAACAGGAAAACCGAACATCAAGGGTTAGCTTTTACCAAAGTTCTGAAGACGAAATGTCCTCCAGGTCTGGAGTGACCCTGTATTTGATGTAGATGAGACTGACCTGCAGCAGCAGCAGCAGGATCCGCAGCTCCATCAGGACTGTGGTTCTGGTTCTGTTGAATATAAAGACTCCAGTAACTCTGACCCCCCCCCCCCCCCCCAGACCCCCCGCCTCTCTCTCCTGGCTCTCCGGACCTCCGATCCTGGCTGCTACTGGATCCGGTCCTGCTGCCTGAGGCTCCGGATCAAGTGAGCGAAACTCCCAGAGAGAGAGAGAGAGAGAGAGAGAGAGAGAGGGAGGGAGGGGGGCAGGTCCAAGGGGGCGGGGTTAGTCAGGTGTGTGTGTGTGTGAAGTGTAACCCTTCAGCTGAAACATAACTTCTTTTAGCTCTTATTTCTATTTACATATAGTTTAGTTCAAGTTTTTAAAAATCAGATATTATTTTGAGAGTTTTACTCAGAAGAGTTTTCCTTTTTACGTGGGATTTATTATTTCACAGCTGGATTTTTGTGCAATTATAAAAGCTTAATGAATAAGTTCCATTTCTCTGGAACAAAGCGTCCCTGAGGGATCCCAGAGACTCAGATCTCTTCAGTAAAACTCTCCTCTCGTTTTCAAACAGACGTCTCTGCATTTATTTTTATCTCCATGTTTTGTCTGTGTTTGTTTGTGGCTCCAGCTGATGTTCTGTAGGACAGATGAAGCCGAGCAGATGTGACCCAACATCTGTGCAAACACTCTGCAGATCCTGTGTCCCTCTTCAGATCCCAGGTCAGATCTGCAGGACTGAAGTCCTCCTGGAGGCTGGGGTGTTGATCTCCCACAGGACGGTCCCTCTCCCTCTGCTGCTGAAGCTCGGGTGGATATTACGGCTCTGTTGTGATTGGTCAACCGCTTAGAGATGTCCCGCCCCTTAGCCTATCACACAAATTGTGTTGGAGCACTAGCCAATAGGAGTGCGAGTGTTCCAAAGTGATGTCGCTATGTTCCTGAAGTAATTAAAGGAGTCCATCGGAGGCGTGTCAGGACATCTGGAACAGACTACAGGAGAGGGAACACCACAGAAGAAGAACAGGCCCTTCTTAGTGAACTAAGCATCAGATTCTTCCTGGTCCCGCTGAGGAGCCGGTTCATCCTGGTCCCGCTGAGGAGCCGGTTCATCCTGTTCCCGCTGAGGAGCCGGTTCATCATGGTCCCGCTGAGGAGCCGGTTCATCATGGTCCCGCTGAGGAGCCGGTTCTCTGGTCCCGCTGAGGAGCCGGTTCATCCTGGTCCCGCTGAGGAGCCGGTTCATCCTGGTCCCGCTGAGGAGCCGGTTCATCCTGGTCCCGCTGAGGAGCCGGTTCATCCTGGTCCCGCTGAGGAGCCGGTTCTTCCTGTTCCCGCTGAGGAGCCGGTTCATCCTGGTCCCGCTGAGGAGCCGGTTCTTCCTGGTCCCACTGAGGAGCCGGTTCATCCTGGTCCCGCTGAGGAGCCGGTTCTTCCTGTTCCCGCTGAGGAGCCGGTTCATCCTGGTCCCGCTGAGGAGCCGGTTCTTCCTGGTCCCGCTGAGGAGCCGGTTCATCCTGGTCCCGCTGAGGAGCCGGTTCATCATGGTCCCGCTGAGGAGCCGGTTCTTCCTGGTCCCGCTGAGGAGCCGGTTCTCCCTGGTCCCGCTGAGGAGCCGGTTCATCATGGTCCCGCTGAGGAGCCGGTTCTCTACGGATTATAAACACAGACTGAAGTAATTACTCTTTGTATTTTTCAGTTAATAAAAACATTTTGATGAGAAAAACTGACTGAGCTGCTGACTCATTAACAACTAATCTGAGGACAATGCAGCCTCACACACACACACACACACACACACACACACACACACACACACACACACACACACACACACACACACACACACACACACACACACACACACACACACACACACACACACACACACACACACACACACACACACACACACACACACACACACAGTAGGTCACCTTGTCTCTCAGGATCTTTATCGCTGAATGTTAATAAACTCATTAAAGCTGAGCAGCAGCCAGAACTCCCATCATGCATTGCAGCACAACTGACCCCCGTCACCCCTCAAGTATCGATCTGAGGTCGGGGGGGGGGGCGGGCGGTGAGACACGCCTGTAATACTGACACACAACAAGATACACAACAGCGGTTTGTGGGTGAAATTTAGTTTAGCTTAGCATAAAGACTGTAAACATTTATAAATATGTAAGTATCGTTAGCATCTTTCGTTGCTTTAGCAACAGGTTGTCTCCTCTGAGAGGAGGACAATACAGGAAACAGCTAGCGTAGCATAATGACAGTTAGCAGTGAAGTCATATTCAGACGTTTCAGGCCCAGATTTCTGAGCTTTGGAAGTAAACGCTCTAAACTCTCGGGGGGGGGGTTATCAGGTAGCTGCTCCATTTCCCAGCATGCCTCAGTGTTTCTCAGAGAGACGGAGGAGGACAGCGTCAGCCAGAGCTGAAGGACGAGGATTTAATGACACCTCTGTCCATTCACCTGTCCATCACACACACACACACACACACACACACACAGCTTGTTCTCAGTTTGAAACAACTTCCTGTCTGTTTGAACAGGCCACAGGGAGTCATGGCAACCAGAAGCTACAGAAAACAGAAGCCGCTTCATCACGTGGACGAGAAACATGGTGCTTATTCTGCACGATGCTCCCCTCTGGTCCGTCTCACTGCAGTATCTCTGTCTTTAGATCAGGCTCACACAAAAACCGCACAAAAATACACAATGATTTCATATTCATGTTTATTATTATTGACACATCTGGGTAAAAAAAAGTAAAAAATAACAAAATAAAAAATGGTTTCAGACAATCACAGAGCAAAGCATGCTGGGTAACACACCACGAGCCGGGAGGATTAACTCTTCTTCTGCTGCTGTAGTTCTTGACGTCCTACATGTAGTTCTATCCATAACAACTATAATAACCCTGAAATATGAAGCGCTGTCCGCACGCGGTAAACAACACGACGATGTCACGATGATGATGTCACGATGATGAAGTCACGATGATGAAGTCATGATGATGTCACAGTGATGATGTCATGATGGTGTCACGGTAATGATGTCATGATGATGATGGCACAGCAATGATGTCATGATGACGTCATGGTGATGATATCATGATGGTGTCACGGTAATGACGTCATGATGATGTCACTGTGATGATGTCACAGCAATGATGTCATGATGACGTCATGGTGATGTTATCATGATGATGTCACGGTGATGATGTCGCGGTGATGATGTCACAGTGATGTCAGCAGCGCGTCTCGTAGATGCCGCTCTTCCCGATATATCGAACCCATTTTATGACGTCGTGGTCGTTGTAGTTCAGTTTGGGCTCGAACACCTTCAGGTAGCGCACCTTCAGACCGGAGGGGGCGAACGGCACCTGGGGGGGTTATAAGGGGGGGTTTACATTTAAATATCAGCCTCTGACAATCAATATAATGACATCAGCATCCTGATCGCAATAGGTAGCAACTGTTAGCGTGCTAACGTGTTACATAAATGGCTAACGTTAGCTTTATATCTAACACGTTACCCCGCTAATGCTAGCTACATAAATTGTTAGATATACAGTATGGCTAACGTTAACTAGCTAACATAAGCCATGTAGCTTATTAGAAATATATATCTGACGGTAGCCAGCTAGCTTGTGAGATCTCTCTGCAGGTGTGTTTGATAATGGTACCTCAAAGTTCATGGAGATGGGGGGGCGCGCCCACTTCTTCTTATCGTTGGTCGGCAGCAGCTCGATCTCTGCGCTGATCTGAGACTCCTTCATCCCTGCCATCCTCTTCACCCTGCACACACACACACACACACACACACACACACACACACACACACACACACACACACACACACACACACACACACACACACACACACACACACACACACACACACACACACACAATTAAACCCTTTCTGAAATCCACTCAGAACATCAGAGCTGATATGACTGACACTCACTTCCAGACGATGGCGTTCTCGCTGGCCTTGTACTTAGCCTTTCCCTTCATACAGATGAGCTGAACGCCACTGGTGTTCAGGGGGGTGGGGATCCTCACCTGGGGGGGGCAGGGATAAAATAAATCTGGGAAAAAGTCAGAAAGTAAATAAAAGTGTCCAATGGCAGTTTTTCAGGCAGGGTGGGGAGTGTGCGGGAGAGGGATGGCTGATTTGTGTGTGACGGTTCCTCACCTCGATCTTCTGGGCCAGCAGCGAGGCCTTGAAGTTGGACTTGATGACCACTTTGACCTCCAGCTTGGTGCGGCCCACCTCCCTCACCAGGGGGATCACCCTGAAGGGTAGGATGATGTCTTTGGTGGTGCGGTACCTGCACATACACACACACAGCTGAATCTCTGAATCCCTGTGTGTGTGTGTGTGTGTGTGTGTGTGTGTGTGTGTGTGTGTGTGTGTGTGTGTGTGTGTGTGTGTGTGACCTCTGACCTCATGAGCTCGTAGTCTCCGTCTGGAGGGATGAAGCTGATGCTGCGCTCAGAGTCAAACTTGCTGAGTCGAACACACTGATGGAAGGTGCAGTCATCGATCGCTATGGACTGCTTCCCACTGAGACACAGAGACAGCACTGTTCTTTAGACAGGAAGTGATGGGAAACAGACAGGAAGTGACCATATCAGGGCTGGTACCTCTTGGCTCCGTCCTCATTACTTCCTGCTTTGCCCTGCTTGTCGATGACGATCTTGTCGTTCATCCCAAACTTACACTCCGGCATCCCGCTGAGGTAGCTCTTCATCACCACCCGGCCGGAGACGTGAGCGCTGAGCACCTGACCTACACACACACACACACACACACACACACACACACACACACACACACACACACACACACACACACACACACACACTTGAAGTGCAGGCGCCCTCTGGGGGCTGTGTTTGGTTGCTACAATGATGTCATACTGTGCTGTGATTGGCTGATTGTAGTATTATCAGCAGTATTTGTGGAATATTATCAGGAGTATTTGGCAGTATTATCAGCAGTATTTGTGGAATATTATCAGGAGTATTTGGCAGTATTATCGGCAGTATTTGTGCAGTATTATCGGCAGTATTTGCGTAGTATTATCAGGAGTATTTGTGTAGTATTATCGGCAGTATTTGCATAGTATTATCAGCAGTATTTGTGTAATATTATCAGGAGTATTTGTGTAGTATTATCGGCAGTATTTGCGTAGTATTATCAGCAGTATTTGTGTAGTATTATCAGGAGTATTTGTGCAGTATTATCAGGAGTGTTTGTGCAGTATTATCAGGAGTATTTGTGTAGTATTATCAGGAGTATTTGTGTAGTATTATCAGGAGTATTTGTGCAGTATTATCGGCAGTATTTGTGTAGTATTATCAGCAGTATTTGTGTAGTATTATCAGAAGTATTTGTGCAGTATTATAAGGAGTATTTGTGTAGTATTATAAGGAGTATTTGTGTAGTATTATAAGGAGTATTTGTGCAGTATTATAAGGAGTATTTGTGTAGTATTATAAGGAGTGTTTGTGCAGTATTATCAGCAGTATTTGTGTAGTATTATCAGCAGTATTTGTGTAGTATTATAAGGAGTATTTGTGTAGTATTATCAGGAGTATTTGTGTAGTATTATAAGGAGTGTTTGTGCAGTATTATCAGCAGTATTTGTGTAGTATTATAAGGAGTATTTGTGTAGTATTATCAGGAGTATTTGTGCAGTATTATCGGCAGTATTTGTGTAGTATTATCAACAGTATTTGTGCAGTATTATCAACAGTATTTGTGTAGTAGTATTATCAGCAGTATTTGTGTAGTATTATAAAGAGTATTTGTGCAGTATTATAAGGAGTATTTGTGTAGTATTATAAGGAGTATTTGTGTAGTATTATAAGGAGTATTTGTGCAGTATTATCAGCAGTATTTGTGTAGTATTATAAGGAGTATTTGTGTAGTATTATCAGGAGTATTTGTGCAGTATTATCGGCAGTATTTGTGTAGTATTATAAGGAGTATTTGTGTAGTATTATCAGGAGTATTTGTGTAGTATTATAAGGAGTATTTGTGCAGTATTATAAGGAGTATTTGTGTAGTATTATCAGCAGTATTTGTGCAGTATTATAAGGAGTATTTGTGCAGTATTATAAGGAGTATTTGTGTAGTATTATCAGCAGTATTTGTGCAGTATTATAAGGAGTATTTGTGTAGTATTATAAGGAGTATTTGTGTAGTATTATAAGGAGTATTTTGTGCAGTATTATCAGGAGTATTTGTGCAGTATTATCAGCAGTTTTTGTGTAGTATTATAAGGAGTATTTGTGTAGTATTATCAGGAGTAATTGTGTAGTATTATCAGGAGTATTTGTGTAGTATTATAAGGAGTATTTGTGTAGTATTATAAGGAGTATTTGTGTAGTATTATAAGGAGTATTTGTGCAGTATTATCAGCAGTATTTGTGCAGTATTATAAGGAGTATTTGTGCAGTATTATAAAGAGTATTTGTGCAGTATTATCAGCAGTATTTGTGCAGTATTATCAGCAGTATTTGTGCAGTATTATAAGGAGTATTTGTGCAGTATTATAAAGAGTATTTGTGCAGTATTATCAGCAGTATTTGTGCAGTATTATCAGCAGTATTTGTGCAGTATTATAAGGAGTATTTGTGTAGTATTATAAGGAGTATTTGTGTAGTATTATCAGGAGTAATTGTGTAGTATTATCAGAAGTATTTGTGTAGTATTATAAGGAGTATTTGTGCAGTATTATCAGCAGTATTTGTGTAGTATTATCAGCAGTATTTGTGTAGTATTATAAGGAGTATTTGTGTAGTATTATCAGGAGTATTTTGTGCAGTATTATCAGCAGTATTTGTGTAGTATTATCAGCAGTATTTGTGTAGTATTATAAGGAGTATTTGTGTAGTATTATCAGGAGTATTTGTGCAGTATTATCAGCAGTATTTCTGTAGTATTATCAGCAGTATTGGTAGTATTATCAGGAGTATTTGTGTAGTATTATCAGGAGTATTTGTGTAGTATTATAAGGAGTATTTGTGCAGTATTATCAGCAGTATTTCTGTAGTATTATCGGCAGTATTTGTGTAGTATTATCAGGAGTATTTGTGTAGTATTATAAGGAGTATTTGTGTAGTATTATCAGCAGTATTTGTGTAGTATTATAAGGAGTATTTGTGTAGTATTATAAGGAGTATTTGTGCAGTATTATCAGCAGTATTTGTGTAGTATTATCGGGAGTATTTGTGTAGTATTATCAGCAGTATTTGTGTAGTATTATCAGAAGTATTTGTGTAGTATTATAAGGAGTATTTGTGTAGTATTATAAGGAGTATTTGTGTAGGAGTATTTGTGTAGTATTATCAGCAGTATTTGTGTAATATTATAAGGAGTATTTGTGTAGTATTATCAGGAGTATTTGTGTAGTATTATCAGGAGTATTTGTGCAGTATTATAAGGAGTATTTGTGTAGGAGTATTTGTGTAGTATTATCAGGAGTATTTGTGTAGTATTATCAGGAGTATTTGTGTAGGAGTATTTGTGTAGTATTATCAGGAGTATTTGTGTAGTATTATAAGGAGTATTTGTGTAGTATTATCAGGAGTATTTGTGTAGGAGTATTTGTGTAGTATTATAAGGAGTATTTGTTGTAGTATTATAAGGAGTATTTGTGCAGTATTATAAGGGAGTATTTGTGTAGTATTATAAGGAGTATTTGTGTAGTATTATAAAGAGTATTTGTGTAGTATTATAAGGAGTATTTGTGTAGTATTATCAGGAGTATTTGTGTAGTATTATAAGGAGTATTTGTGTAGTATTATCAGGAGTATTTGTGTAGGAGTATTTGTGTAGTATTATCAGGAGTATTTGTGTAGGAGTGTTTGTGTAGTATTATCAGGAGTATTTGTGTAGTATTATAAGGAGTATTTGTGCAGTATTATAAGGAGTATTTGTGTGTAGTATTATAAGGAGTATTTGTGTAGTATTATAAGGAGTATTTGTGTAGTATTATAAAGAGTATTTGTGTAGTATTATCAGGAGTATTTGTGTAGTATTATAAGGAGTATTTGTGTAGTATTATAAGAGTATTTGTGTAGTATTATAAGGAGTATTTGTGTAGTATTATAAGGAGTATTTGTGCAGTATATAGGCAGTATTTGTGTAGTATTATAAGGAGTATTTGTGCAGTATTATCTGAAGTATTTGTGCAGTATTATCTGAAGTATTTGTGTAGTATTATAAGGAGTATTTGTGCAGTATTATAGGCAGTATTTGTGTAGTATTATAAGGAGTATTTGTGTAGTATTATCTGAAGTATTTGTGCAGTATTATCTGAAGTATTTGTGTAGTATTATAAGGAGTATTTGTGTAGTATTATAAGGAGTATTTGTGTAGTATTATCAGGAGTATTTGTGCAGTATTATAAGAAGTATTTGTGCAGTATTATAAGGAGTATTTGTGTAGTATTATCAGCAGTATTTGTGCAGTATTATAAGAAGTATTTGTGCAGTATTATAAGGAGTATTTGTGTAGTATTATCAGGAGTATTTGTGTAGTATTATAAGGAGTATTTGTGTAGTATTATAAAGAGTATTTGTGTAGTATTATCAGGAGTATTTGTGTAGTATTATAAGGAGTATTTGTGCAGTATTATAGGAGTATTTGTGTAGTATTATCAGGAGTATTTGTGTAGTATTATAAGGAGTATTTGTGTAGTATTATAAGGAGTATTTGTGTAGTATTATAGGCAGTATTTGTGTAGTATTATCTGAAGTATTTGTGCAGTATTATCTGAAGTATTTGTGTAGTATTATAAGGAGTATTTGTGTAGTATTATCAGGAGTATTTGTGCAATATTATAAGGAGTATTTGTGCAGTATTATAAGGAGTATTTGTGTAGTATTATAAGGAGTATTTGTGTAGTATTATAAAGAGTATTTGTGTAGTATTATAAGGAGTATTTGTGTAGTATTATCAGGAGTATTTGTGTAGTATTATAAGGAGTATTTGTGTAGTATTATCAGGAGTATTTGTGTAGAGTATTTGTGTAGTATTATCAGGAGTATTTGTGTAGGAGTGTTTGTGTAGTATTATCAGGAGTATTTGTGTAGTATTATCAGGAGTATTTGTGTAGGAGTATTTGTGTAGTATTATCAGGAGTATTTGTGTAGAGTATTTGTGTAGTATTATCAGGAGTATTTGTGTAGTATTATAAGGAGTATTTGTGCAGTATTATAAGGAGTATTTGTGTAGTATTATAAGGAGTATTTGTGTAGTATTATAAGGAGTATTTGTGTAGTATTATAAAGAGTATTTGTGTAGTATTATAAGGAGTATTTGTGTAGTATTATAAGGAGTATTTGTGTAGTATTATCAGCAGTATTTGTGTAGTATTATAAGGAGTATTTGTGTAGTATTATAAAGAGTATTTGTGTAGTATTATCAGCAGTATTTGTGTAGTATTATAAGGAGTATTTGTGTAGTATTATAAGAGTATTTGTGTAGTATTATAAGGAGTATTTGTGTAGTATTATAAAGAGTATTTGTGTAGTATTATAAGGAGTATTTGTGTAGTATTATAAGGAGTATTTGTGTAGTATTATCAGCAGTATTTGTGTAGTATTATAAGGAGTATTTGTGTAGTATTATAAAGAGTATTTGTGTAGTATTATCAGCAGTATTTGTGTAGTATTATAAGGAGTATTTGTGTAGTATATAAAGAGTATTTGTGCAGTATTATAAGGAGTATTTGTGTAGTATTATAAGGAGTATTTGTGCAGTATTATAGGCAGTATTTGTGTAGTATTATCTGAAGTATTTGTGCAGTATTATCTGAAGTATTTGTGTAGTATTATAAGGAGTATTTGTGTAGTATTATCAGGAGTATTTGTGCAGTATTATAAGAAGTATTTGTGCAGTATTATAAGGAGTATTTGTGTAGTATTATCAGCAGTATTTGTGCAGTATTATAAGAAGTATTGTGCAGTATTATAAGGAGTATTTGTGTAGTATTATCAGGAGTATTTGTGTAGTATTATAAGGAGTATTTGTGTAGTATTATAAGAGTATTTGTGTAGTATTATCAGGAGTATTTGTGTAGTATTATCAGGAGTATTTGTGTAGTATTATAAGGAGTATTTGTGCAGTATTATAAGGAGTATTTGTGCAGTATTATCAGGAGTATTTGTGTAGTATTATAAGGAGTATTTGTGTAGTATTATAAGGAGTATTTGTGTAGTATTATCAGGAGTATTTGTGTAGTATTATAAGGAGTATTTGTGTAGTATTATAAGGAGTATTTGTGTAGTATTATAGGCAGTATTTGTGTAGTATTATCTGAAGTATTTGTGCAGTATTATCTGAAGTATTTGTGTAGTATTATAAGGAGTATTTGTGTAGTATTATCAGGAGTATTTGTGCAATATTATAAGGAGTATTTGTGCAGTATTATAAGGAGTATTTGTGCAGTATTATAAGGAGTATTTGTGCAGTATTATAGGCAGTATTTGTGTAGTATTATCTGAAGTATTTGTGCAGTATTATCTGAAGTATTTGTGTAGTATTATAAGGAGTATTTGTGTAGTATTATAAGGAGTATTTGTGTAGTATTATCAGGAGTATTTGTGCAATATTATAAGGAGTATTTGTGTAGTATTATCAGGAGTATTTGTGTAGTATTATCAGGAGTATTTGTGCAGTATTATAAGAAGTATTTGTGCAGTATTATAAGGAGTATTTGTGTAGTATTATAAGGAGTATTTGTGTAGTATTATCAGCAGTATTTGTGTAGTATTATCAGCAGTATTTGTGCAGTATTATCAGAAGTATTTGTGTAGTATTATCAGAAGTATTTGTGTAGTATTATCAGCAGTATTTGTGCAGTATTATCAGCAGTATTTGTGTAGTATTATAAGGAGTATTTGTGTAGTATTATCAGCAGTATTTGTGCAGTATTATAAGGAGTATTTGTGTAGTATTATAAGGAGTATTTGTGTAGTATTATCAGGAGTATTTGTGCAGTATTATAAGGAGTATTTGTGCAGTATTATCAGCAGTATTTGTGTAGTATTATAAGGAGTATTTGTGTAGTATTATCAGCAGTATTTGTGCAGTATTATCAGCAGTATTTGTGTAGTATTATCAGCAGTATTTGTGCAGTATTATCAGCAGTATTTGTGTAGTATTATAAGGAGTATTTGTGTAGTATTATCAGCAGTATTTGTGCAGTATTATCAGCAGTATTTGTGCAGTATTATCAGAAGTATTTGTGTAGTATTATAAGGAGTATTTGTGCAGTATTATCAGCAGTATTTGTGTAGTATTATCAACAGTATTTGTGCAGTATTATCAGCAGTATTTGTGTAGTATTATAAGGAGTATTTGTGTAGTATTATCAGCAGTATTTGTGTAGTATTATCAGCAGTATTTGTGCAGTATTATAAGGAGTATTTGTGCAGTATTATCAGCAGTATTTGTGCAGTATTATCAGCAGTATTTGTGTAGTATTATAAGGAGTATTTGTGTAGTATTATCAGCAGTATTTGTGCAGTATTATCAGCAGTATTTGTGTAGTATTATAAGGAGTATTTGTGTAGTATTATCAGCAGTATTTGTGTAGTATTACCCTGCGGGGACATGAGCAGGTTGACGCTCTCCAGCACATCCAGAAACAGCTCGTTCCTCCGGTACTTGATACCCTCCCTCCTCCAGCCGATCTGCCCAGTGACCTGGCTGGTGATCTGAGACTGCTCCTCCTTACTCTGTTCACACACACACACACACACACACACACACACAGTGCATGAGTGTGTGTGTGTGTGTGTGTGTGTGTGTGTGTGTGTGTGTGTGTGTGTGTGTGTGTGTGTGTGTGTGTGTCAGTGTGTGAGTGTGTGTACTCACATGGTGCTGCAGGAGGTAAACAGACAGGAAACAGGATCATGCTTCATGTTTTCTACTTGGACTTTTATTTGATGTATTGACTAAGTTTCTCCTGAAGGAGGTACCTGACTCTTGATGCCCTGCTGGGTGATGAAAGTCTTCAGAGCGCCCGTCTCCGAGTTCTGAGGGTAACCAAAGTCCAGGATTTCTGCAGAGACACACACACACACACACACACACACACACACACACACACACACACACACACACACACACACACACACACACACACACACACACACACCGTTACACACACAGACATACAGACGCACGCACGCACACCGTCACACACACACACACACACACACCCTCGGAGGCATCCCCGTCAGCGCTGTACTTTCTTTAGGTTTAGATTTTGTCATTCAGTGCTTACAAAAATCAAAACCTAAAAAAACAACAGAGGAGACGACTTCCTGTTGGTGTTTGCACCTCCTGTTTTCACTTCCTGTTTACAAGTAATTTAAAAAATACATAAACTCCTGTTTCTGCCTCTACGGTATATCTTAAATGAAATAATATCTATAGACCTATCCTCATACGACAATTCACCATGACGTCACAACATTACACGTTCTTCCGGGTGGCAAAAGCCGACGAGTTCTCCGACGGCACCATATCACTAAACAAATGAAGATGCTGCGTGAGGTAAATTGCTTGGAAGTGAGACCCACCGTCGGCCGTAGCTTAATCTACATCTCAACAGGTAAGTTGATTCAAAAACAGACGTGGTGGAAATTCAGACATGATCATTTAGGGACTGATTAACGAACTGATCGTTTTCTGTGGCTCGGATCGGATGGATGGCACAGACGTGCGCTTTTGACGGTTAAATGGATAGCGCGCTGTAGCCTAGCGCTACTCAGCTAGGCATTCACTCAAACTAAACTCGCGGTGATGATACAACGTGGTACAAACATCAGTCATCCATCAGCAGAAGCCTACAACTTTGATTTTCTTTACCTATTTCTTCCATTGTCATTAGATCAGTAGCCTGCATGGCACTAGAAGTTCGGACTCTTCCTTGTATAATACTTTTACTTCAGGCAGTGAACTTCAGGTCTGCAAGAGACCTGAAGTTCACTAATAAGTTTGAATTTCCCCAGCTGAAGATAATTAAGCTCTGCTATGATTTTGTAGATGGACAGTTCGGAGAATATACATGAAGCAGAGTTGAAGAGCAAGCAGGGTTTGCAGCAGAAAGGTAAATGCTGGATGAATCATATCATTTAGAGGATCATTAAGATTTCCTCTTAGCAGTTTTAATATTTGGTTGTATTCTTCCAGTCACTCTGCAATTTCACAGAACCACTTTTTTGACAGTGAGCACTAGGGACCTGACAGAGCCAAGCAGAGTAGAGAAGTGACTGCAAGGAGAGGGAGCCCCAAGACAGGCAGGAGCATCCAGTCCAGACAGAAAGAAGGCAGGAGCTTTCAGAGGCAGACTGAGGGAGAGACTGAAAGAAGGTAGGAGCTTTCAGAGGCAGACTGAGGGAGAGACAGAAAGAAGGTAGGAGCTTTCAGAGGCAGACTGAGGGAGAGACAGAAAGAAGGCAGGAGCTTTCAGAGGCAGACTGAGGGAGAGACAGAAAGAAGGCAGGAGCTTTCAGAGGCAGACTGAGGGAGAGACAGAAAGAAGGCAGGAGCTTTCAGAGGCAGACTGAGGGAGAGACTGAAAGAAGGCAGGAGCTTTCAGAGGCAGACTGAGGGAGAGACTGAAAGAAGGCAGGAGCTTTCAGAGGCAGACTGAGGGAGAGACAGAAAGAAGGCAGGAGCTTTCAGAGGCAGACTGAGGCAGAGACAGAAAGAAGGCAGGAGCTTTCAGAGGCAGACTGAGGGAGAGACAGAAAGAAGGCAGGAGCTTTCAGAGGCAGACTGAGGGAGAGACTGAAAGAAGGCAGGAGCTTTCAGAGGCAGACTGAGGGAGAGACAGAAAGAAGGCAGGAGCTTTCAGAGGCAGACTGATGGAGAGACAGAAAGAAGGCAGGAGCTTTCAGAGGCAGACTGAGGGAGAGACAGAAAGAAGGCAGGAGCTTTCAGAGGCAGACTGAGGGAGAGACAGAAAGAAGGCAGGAGCTTTCAGAGGCAGACTGAGGGAGAGACTGAAAGAAGGCAGGAGCTTTCAGAGGCAGACTGAGGCAGAGACAGAAAGAAGGCAGGAGCTTTCAGAGGCAGACTGAGGGAGAGACTGAAAGAAGGTAGGAGCTTTCAGAGGCAGACTGAGGGAGAGACTGAAAGAAGGCAGGAGCTTTCAGAGGCAGACTGAGGGAGAGACTGAAAGAAGGCAGGAGCTTTCAGAGGCAGACTGAGGGAGAGACAGAAAGAAGGTAGGAGCTTTCAGAGGCAGACTGAAGGAGAGACAGAAAGAAGGCAGGAGCTTTCAGAGGCAGACTGAGGGAGAGACTGAAAGAAGGTAGGAGCTTTCAGAGGCAGACTGAGGGAGAGACAGAAAGAAGGCAGGAGCTTTCAGAGGCAGACTGAGGGAGAGACAGAAAGAAGGCAGGAGCTTTCAGAGGCAGACTGAGGGAGAGACAGAAAGAAGGCAGGAGCTTTCAGAGGCAGACTGATGGAGAGACTGAAAGAAGGCAGGAGCTTTCAGAGGCAGACTGATGGAGAGACTGAAAGAAGGCAGGAGCTTTCAGAGGCAGACTGATGGAGAGACAGAAAGAAGGCAGGAGCTTTCAGAGGCAGACTGAGGGAGAGACTGAAAGAAGGCAGGAGCTTTCAGAGGCAGACTGATGGAGAGACTGAAAGAAGGCAGGAGCTTTCAGAGGCAGACTGATGGAGAGACAGAAAGAAGGCAGGAGCTTTCAGAGGCAGACTGATGGAGAGACTGAAAGAAGGCAGGAGCTTTCAGAGGCAGACTGATGGAGAGACAGAAAGAAGGCAGGAGCTTTCAGAGGCAGACTGATGGAGAGACTGAAAGAAGGCAGGAGCTTTCAGAAGCAGACTGAGGGAGAGACAGAAAGAAGGCAGGAGCTTTCAGAGCAGACTGAGGGAGAGACTGAAAGAAGGCAGGAGCTTTCAGAGGCAGACTGAGGGAGAGACTGAAAGAAGGCAGGAGCTTTCAGAAGCAGACTGAGGGAGAGACTGAAAGAAGGTAGGAGCTTTCAGAGGCAGACTGAGGGAGAGACTGAAAGAAGGCAGGAGCTTTCAGAGGCAGACTGAGGGAGAGACTGAAAGAAGGTAGGAGCTTTCAGAGGCAGACTGAGGGAGAGACTGAAAGAAGGCAGGAGCTTTCAGAGGCAGACTGAGGGAGAGACTGAAAGAAGGTAGGAGCTTTCAGAGGCAGACTGAAGGAGAGACAGAAAGAAGGCAGGAGCTTTCAGAGGCAGACTGAGGGAGAGACAGAAAGAAGGCAGGAGCTTTCAGAGGCAGACTGAGGGAGAGACAGAAAGAAGGCAGGAGCTTTCAGAGGCAGACTGAGGGAGAGACAGAAAGAAGGCAGGAGCTTTCAGAGGCAGACTGAGGGAGAGACAGAAAGAAGGCAGGAGCTTTCAGAGGCAGACTGAGGGAGAGACAGAAAGAAGGCAGGAGCTTTCAGAGGCAGACTGAGGGAGAGACTGAAAGAAGGTAGGAGCTTTCAGAGGCAGACTGAGGGAGAGACAGAAAGAAGGCAGGAGCTTTCAGAGGCAGACTGAGGGAGAGACAGAAAGAAGGCAGGAGCTTTCAGAGGCAGACTGAGGGAGAGACAGAAAGAAGGCAGGAGCTTTCAGAGGCAGACTGAGGGAGAGACAGAAAGAAGGCAGGAGCTTTCAGAGGCAGACTGAGGGAGAGACAGAAAGAAGGCAGGAGCTTTCAGAGGCAGACTGAGGGAGAGACTGAAAGAAGGCAGGAGCTTTCAGAGGCAGACTGAGGGAGAGTGTGAAAGAAGGCAGGAGCTTTCAGAGGCAGACTGAGGGAGAGACTGAAAGAAGGTAGGAGCTTTCAGAGGCAGACTGAGGGAGAGTGTGAAAGAAGGCAGGAGCTTTCAGAGGCAGACTGAGGGAGAGACAGAAAGAAGGCAGGAGCTTTCAGAGGCAGACTGAGGGAGAGACAGAAAGAAGGCAGGAGCTTTCAGAGGCAGACTGAGGGAGAGTGTGAAAGAAGGCAGGAGCTTTCAGAGGCAGACTGAGGGAGAGACTGAAAGAAGGCAGGAGCTTTCAGAGGCAGACTGAGGGAGAGACTGAAAGTTTTCACATGAAATTTGTCTAATCTTTCTGCATATGTTCTTCAGTTGGACACATCTGATTCCGACAGGTACATTAGTAAACTGAAGCTCTCGTTTGAAGATCAGATTCTGTCTTTGCCAGATCCATACAATATAGATGATGGCTGGTATGCTGCTGATGCTGATACATTGCCCCCTGTACAGGATCTTGACCTTCATAACTACATGATTAGCACTCCAGGCCCTTGTACAGGTGAGGCTTTGCAAGCCTATAGGTCACTAGAGGCGTATAACTATTTTGTTTGTGATCATGTCCAAAGCATCAAGCAGGATGATCTATCAGAAACAAGTCCTGTTGCTTTTGTCGCTGCTACAGTGGCTCCAGGACAGCAGATAAACCAAGAAAAATACAAACCCTGGGTTTGTGTTAATAGACATGGCTGTATTGTTGCAACCCACTGCACTTGTGCAGCAGGCTTAGGAGAGGCCTGCAGTCGCATTGCTGCTCTACTGTTCGCCATTGAAAGCATTACACAAAGCAGAGACAGAACTGAAGTTTCATATACTGATATCCCATGTCAATGGAAGAAATGTGAAAAGCAAAACATAGCTAGATGTACAGCTGAAAATCTTGACATGTCACATCCAAAGCATGGTAAGCACCAGGGTTATCTATCCAGGGGCAACAGCAAGCCTTTGCAGAGCTGAGAGAGATCCTGCCCACTGCAGCAGGTTTAGTCAGGGACAGCAGTGACACCGACACCACTTCAGAATCAGAGGATGCTGCAGACTACCCACAACTCCCGTACAGATTAGCGAGACTAACTAATGTTGACAATTGCTCTCCACAGACTATAATTGATGATGCCATTCCCACAGATTGACAATCTGTCTCAAGCAATTGTTGCTCAGTCCCAGTCACACCTTTGGAGTGCTCAGAGAAGAGGAAGAGTGACTGCCAGCAACATCCACAGGGTCATCAATCGCAAAGCAGATGGAGCTTCAGCTGTAAGGACCATCATGCAGTATGATACCAAAAGCATCTCCCAGATCCCCGCCGTAAAATGGGGTACTGAGCACGAAGACACTGCAAGACATGAGTTTCATCGGCACATGACAACAGTACACACAAACTTCGTTTTGAAACGCACAGGCCTCGTCATCTACCAGCCTTATCCATTCCTTGCAGCATCACCTGATGGGATCTCAACATGTGACTGTCATGGAGACGCAGTTCTGGAAATGAAATGCCCTTTCAAATACAAGGACTTCTGCTCTATTGAGATCCTACAAATCCAAGATCCAACTTTTTGCAGGTACAAACACAAATGCTAGTGACCAACATTACCCAGTGCAACTTCATTATTTGGACAGAGCCTGGTCTTGTCATCGTCAATGTGTCACGAGATGAAGATCATATCACTAATTTGTTAAACCAAACTAAGGTTTTTGTTGAAACACACCTTATCCCGGAACTCCTTAATAAGAAAATGGAAACAAGTCAGGGTGATGATGCTATCATTTGCACTTGCAGCAGACCCAAGTTTGGAAGGATCCTAACCTGCTCTAATGAAAACTGCAGTGTGAAAACACACCACTACAGTTGTGTAGGCATCAAAAGAAAGACAAAACAGTGGCTATGTGGCAGATGTAGATAATGCAGACATGAATATGTACAGCACTAACACTTTTTCAAGGTGAATATTTAGTATATTTGATCTGTTCTTGCCTAAATATTGTAATTATCATTATTTTAAATTGTGCTTTCATGAAATGTTAGAAATAGGAAGTGGATTGTTCGCTCAACTTGTGCTGAAAATAGAGCAAGATGGCGCCGAGGATGGCTGCCGTGTCTCGAGCTCCTCACCAACTCCACATCTTAGTGTTTTTATTGTTTTTAACTTTTTTTTGCAACATGCAAACCGCCCAAGCGAGCCCTGTCATCCAATATGATAGAGAACAACTTTTACACATCAGGTCGCTGGTGGACAGCAATAATCCACGACGACCTGCAAACAATGGAGAGTCTCCGTGTTTACCTGCTGGAGCTCTACCTGTGGAGCGCAGGAGGAAGAGACCACGAGGTTCCCGGGCCGGGGTCCTGGTCAGGCTGAGGAAACGTGAAAACAGGCCTCCTCTACCGAGTTTACTTCTGGCAAATGTCCAATCCCTGGATAATAAGCTGGACGAACTCCGTAGCAGGGTGGCATTTCAACGGGACATTAAGACCTGTAATGTTTTGGTTTTCACGGAGACTTGGCTCGACCCCACGATACCGGACGCCGCCATTGCTCCACACGGATTCTCCATTCATCGCCAGGACCGGACAATAAACTCAGGGAAGAGCAAGGGAGGAGGTGTCTGCTTCATGATCAACAACAACTGGTGCTCAGATGTGGAGATCATTTCTTCGGACTGTTCTCCCAGCCTAGAGCACATCATGATCGGATGCCGGCCTTTTTATCTGCCGAGGGAGTTCACATCTGTTGTTCTAACAGCAGTGTATGTTCCGCCGCACGCTGACAACAACACAGCGCTGGAGGAGCTGTATGGGATCAGTGCCGCTGCTAGCCATTTTGGTGCCCTAAGCATAATTCCTTCATGATGCCCTCCCCCCCCCCCCCCCAATAAAAAAACATTCGCGGAAAAGTTTAACTTTTTTATTACCAAACATATAAAACAATAGCAGCAGCAAACACACAGCAAAACAACAAACTTTTGACATTTGAAACCAATGCACCTCTTCTTGGCCTCGTGCTCCCGCTTGAACGTATTTCAGCATTGACCCTGCATTAATTTAGAAATACGAAGAAAAAAGATCAGTATAGAAAGAGACAAAATATTCAAATAAAGAATCTTATACCAAAAAAGAAAATAAAGATTTAAAACTGAAAGCATGCAACCAAGGAGCTCTCCCCCTTTATTACTTCTATATCAACTATTTGATCAATCTTATCTAATCTAATATAAAAACCAGTGGTGGGCCGTCAGGGCCAGCAAGGCCTTCTCTGCTGGCCTAAACATCATCAGAATATAAATTTAATTTTTATATATTTTTTCCACAAATACGTATTAAATTATTCCCCATAGTCTATTCTCTTCATTTTATAGCGTTCGTCTTGGCTGCGCTGCTTCCAGCCTCAGAACGAGATTTGGAGGGCTGGCCTTTATGTTAGAGCTTTTATCCAATCATATTTCAGCCATAATGTGTTGCTAGGGTCAAAGAAATCTGCCCTTAGGCCTTCAGAATCAACAGTGCGGGCGCCTGTAGCTTAAAGTGAACGCAAACAAAACTGTGGCGTTAACCAATCAGATTTCGAGGTGGCGACAACGGGCCAGCTAGCAGGCGTACGCTAACGTTAGCACGTGCACATCTTCTGATTGGATACGCACTATTGAGAGGCAGAGCTAGGCAGTAGGCAGAGCCATACAGTCTATGGGCAAAGCTAGCAAACAGAACTAGAACTTGAGCGAGCTAATTTGTGTAGATTTCTACAAGCTATTTTTTTCAACCCACAATGGCTGAAGGAGGAGAAGAGATCAATTTGGTCGAAGATATAATTACAACGCCATTTTCAAAACGAACTTTTCGAGTAAAGCTACACATCTTGAAAAGGGAACGACCAACTCCAACGCTAGCGAGCCTAGCACAGCAGGGCAACTACGAGCGGTACCCCTGGCTCACAGCCTCCGAGAGGCACTGCAAATTGTACTGCCGGGAATGCCTGGTATTTGCAACTGATCGATTTGGTGTTTGGAGCCACACTAAATTTGCAAACTTGAGTTGTCTAACCAAGGCAGCAACGAGACACCAAAGCACGGCTGGGCACTTGGAAGCACTGGTGCTTTTGAAAACCTTTGGGGACACCCGAGTGGATCTACAGCTCAACGAACAAGTGCGCAGGGAAACGGAGCTCCACAACGAAAGGGTGAACAAAAATAGGGAAATATTGAAAGACTGATTGATTGTGTCCTGTTTTTGGGTAAACAGGAACTTTCATTTAGGGGACACGATGAAAGCGCCGAGTCCAGAAACAGAGGAAACTACGTGGAGCTTCTTTCTTTTCTTGCTGAGAACAACACAGATTTGCATTACCACCTGTACACAAACAACATGTTTACTGGGACGTCAGGCAAAATACAAAACGACCTGATTTATGCTATTGCTGAAGTGATGGGAGGAGAGATCAAAATGGAGATTAAAAAAGCACCCTTTGTCGCTGTTATGGTGGACGAGACGTCAGATGTGGGTAATGTAGCACAGCTGGCACTTGTCCTGCGTTATGTGACGGACACAGGTGTCAAGGTTTGTCAGATAATCTGATTAATTAAGTTAACTGTAATATGCTGATGTATTCATTATAAATGCTTCAGAAATATTAATATAACTCTGTTGTACTTGACTATGTTAAGGTGATGCAACGCCCGGTTATACTGCGTTTCTGTCTAAATGTATAGTTTCTAGAGCCATGGCGTCATAATGATGGTATTAAGAGGTGGAATAATTCAGGTAGGACTGTGTAGGACATCACTGAAGGCCTAGGTGTGAAATGCACAGCCCGCCACTGATAAAAACATTATAGAATGAGTTGCAATATTGTACACAATTTAATAATAATGTTTGCTTTATATCATTCATAATGGATATTTTATATTTATATCTTAACAACAGGAATAAAAGGAATAAAAGCAAAATGATACACCTTACACAAGACTATTAAACTCTACATTTAATTGAATACAATATGGTTAGGAGGGCATTTTGTTTACTACAAAACGTTTTTCTATTTCACCGACAGATGTCGTCCATGCCTTTGCATGATATAAATGCAATCAAAACGCCAGTTAATTTAGTCATGTATCTTCTGTCACTCTCAGATATAGCTAAGCTAGCTGTAGCAGTAGCTACAGGCTTCACATTATCACGAACCCTTTTCTGTCCCATTGCACATAGAACACCTAACCTTATTTATGTGAGACTGTAGCCTATTTTGCTGAATTCTACCGAATGACAATCCTAAAGATGGCCGTGGGTTTATTATGCATTGGCATTGCAAACTCCAAAATAAAATATACTTTCTCAAATGCTATGTAAACTTTTCTAAATGCCTGGCTAAACACTATTAATTTCACGCCACACAGTGATAAATGGTCTGAAGCCAGAATTGTTAGCCTACCTAGTGCAATGACTGCTAACTGTTACTGAGAAAGTATTGGCCACCGTCACGTCAAAATAAACCATAAACTGTCTACTATTCAATATCTAAAGTAAAGTAACGGCTAACTGGCATCAGTTACTTGCAAAATGCAGTTATAATTTTTAACAGCAAAATCTCAATTTAGCTTGCGCCTAAGTTATAACACATATTTGAGTTTGCTAACATTAGCAATAACGTCAGCTAGTTCAAGGTGTATGCATAGGCTAAGCTTTACACTAGCTGCACATATTTCCCGTATTTAAGAAAGATTAAACGTGGACACTTACCTGCAAGTGATGCACGGGCATCATCTCGCTGTTTCCTCTTTTTTCTGCTCCTGACTCCTGTTGCCTTTTCATTTCCAAAAATGTCGAGTAATCCAAAAGACCACTGACAGCAAGGGCACCCACAGGGCGCTTGGGACGCAGATTGTGCAGATTGTGTTTTCGTTTGTGTTTGTGTGAGTGGGGAGGGGAGGGGGGAGGGGAGAGGGGGGCACCATCGGTACCTTTGAGTAGTATGCCTAAAAAGTGCCTCATATTTCTATAGTCTACTGAAATAATTTCGGCCTTATAATTATTATGACGATTTTTCATTAGGCTATTTTTGGTGGTGCCCCCTCGACACTTGGTGCCCTACGCACAGCGCGTAATGCGCGTTATGGGAGCGGCGGCACTGTATGGGATTATCGACAGGACAGAGACTTCTCGGCCAGAGGCCGCATTTATTGTGGCCGGGGATTTTAACAGAGCCAACATGAAGAAAGTCCTGCCGAAATACTATCAGCACGTCAGCTGCCCCACGCGCGGTGGAAATACACTGGACCATGTTTACACTCCTTTCCGGCATGGATATAAAGCCCTCCCCCGCTCCCCCCTTCGGCAAGTCAGACCACATATCTCTTCTTCTGCTCCCCGTTTACCGGCAGAGACTGAAGAGGGACCGACCTGTGACAAGGACAGTGCAGCGTTGGTCCGAGCAGTCTGACTCTGCTCTCCGCCACTGCTTTGGCATCACGGAGTGGTGTGTGTTTGAGGAGGACGGTATAAACACACACACTGACGCGGTCATTTGCTACATCGGCAAATGCATCGATGACGTCGTGCCGCGGATTACTGTACGGACATTCCCAAATGAGAAGCCCTGGATAAACGGCGAGGTCCGAGCTAAACTTAAAGCACGGGCCATCGCGCACAGCGGCGGTGATTTGGATGAGTACAGGAATTCCAGGTATGCACTCCGGAGAGCTATTAGCAGTGCGAAAAGACAATACAGGGACAAGGTGGAGTCGAACTACAAGGGCTCCAACGCCAGAAATATGTGGTCTGGACTAAAAACAATAACAGACTACAAAAGGACAACGAGTGGTGCTGAGGAAGTGTCTGCATCTCTCCCAGATGAACTGAACACATTTTATGCACGCTTTGAGAAGCCCCCGGCTGTGGAGGCACAGAAGGCCCAGGATCCTGCTCACTGGTTTTAACCAGTGCAGATGTGTGTAGATCTCTGAAAAGGATCAACGCACACAGGGCTCCAGGACCTGATGGCATCCCTGGCCGTGCTCTCAAGGTGTGTGCAGTTCAGCTGGCAGATGTGTTCACAGACATTTTCAATAGGTCACTGCTCCAGTCTGTAGTCCCCACATGCTTTAAAGAGTCCATCATTGTCCCTGTCCCCAAAAAGACAAAACCCATCTGCCTCAATGACTACCGCCCAGTTGCACTCACCTCCATCATCATGAAGTGCTTTGAGCGGTTAGTCAAACCTTTATCACCTCCTCCCTCCCTGACTCACTGGACCCCCTGCAGTTTGCCTACAGAGCAAACAGGTCCACGGATGATGCCATCTCCCTCACCCTCCACACTGCCCTCTCCCACCTGGACCAGAGGAACACTTATGTGAGAATGCTGTTCATTGACTGCAGTTCAGCATTCCACACCATTGTGCCCTCCAAGCTCATCATTAAGCTCAGGGACCTTGGGCTCAACAGTGCCCTCTGTGACTGGATCATGAGCTTCCTGACGGGCAGATCCCAGGCAGTGCGGATGGGGAACATCACATCCTCCACCTTGACCCTCAACACCGGAGCCCCTCAGGGTTGTGTGCTCAGCCCTCTCCTCTACTCCCTGTTCACGCACGACTGCGTGGCCACACACAGCTCCAACACCATCATCAAGTTTGCTGACGACACGACCGTCATCGGCCTGATCACAGACGGCGACGAGACGGCGTACAGAGAGGAGGTCAGAGCCCTGACATCTTGGTGCCAGGACAACAACCTCCATCTCAACGTCAGCAAAACAAAGGAGCTGATTGTGGACTACAGGAAGAGGCAGAGAGAGGCACACACACCCATCACCATCGACGGGACTCCTGTGGAGAGAGTCAGCAGCTTCAGGTTCCTCGGGGTAAACATCAGTGAGGACCTGACATGGACACATCACACCAGGGTCATATCCAAGACGGCTCGACAGCGGCTCTTCTTCCTCCGCAGGCTGCGGAAGTTCAACATGGACTCCAGGATACTCTGCAACTTCTACAGGTGCACCATCGAGAGTATCCTGACTGGCTGCATCACCGCCTGGTATGGCAGTTGCACCGCCCTCAACCGTAAGACTCTACAGAGGGTGGTGAAAACTGCTCAGCACATCACCAGGACGGAGCTGCCATCCATGGAGGACCTCTACACCCAGCGGTGTAGGAAGAAGGCCGGTAGGATATTAAAGGACCCCCATCACCCCAGCACCAATCTGTTCTGTCTGCTGCCGTCTGGCAGACGGTACCGCAGCATCCGGACCAAGACCACCAGACTCAGAGACAGTTTTATACCACAGGCTATAAGACTACTGAACTCCTGAGCTGTGTGAATGTCTACTCACATCTGTTTATAGTACACACATACATATATATATATATATATATATATATATTTATATATATATATATATATATATATACATATACATATATATATATATATATACATATACATATATATATATATATATATATATATATATATGTATGTGTGTACTATAAACAGATGTGTATAATATATATATATATATTATACACATCTGCCATACATATCTGTTTATAGTACACATATCTATATATTATACATATCTGTTATACATAATATATGCATCTGTCCATACCTCCTCATTCAACAGAGTAAAGTATTTAAATACTCTCAATGTATTCCACATATGTATATATTTCACATCCTCAAATCTTTACTGTTAATATTGTAAATATTCTTCTCTCTTTTTGCACTATTTTATTATCTTATCTGCACCATGTATGTTGAGTTGTTGGAGGAGCATGGGACATAAGATTTTCATTGCCAACATATACGCTGTATCTGCTGTGCATATGACCAATAAAACCTTGAAACCTTGAAAAGAAAAAGGAGAGACAGCACTTCCCTAATAAAGGTTTGTTGAATGTTGCAAAAATCTTTGTGTACCTCTATGTTCCAAGAATGAATAATACCTTAGCAGTTATGTTAGGAGAGGTGCTGTTTATCTAGGTGTGGTTTAGGCCAGTTCTAGGTACGGCATTAAAGTGGGTGGAGAGCATGACAATGAAACCAAGTAAAATTGTATACAAAGATAATGGACATTAGGGTTGGGCGGTATCCAAATTTTGATACCGTTAAACCTTCTCCACATTTCCCCAGGGTATACGGTATTCTCGTGACTAATTAAAAATCACTTTGTAGGGCTCAGAGGGGGTCGCCAAAATGTCGACTTGCGCCTATACCGTTCAGAAACAGAGTAGCAAGCATTACATAGGCCTACGAATATTGAAAAAATAAGAACAAAAGATGTACAACTTTAACAACCTTTATTAACAAATATAGTGTTAAGTGCAAATGCAGCAGTCAACCAATCTGTGGATTCAAAGATCTTCCCACAAGAGTAATCACAAGAGACCCTAGATTATCGATTAGATAAACAGTGAGAGGAAAGTAATCAAAGTCTGGTAGCAGAACTATTTAATACGTTTAGGTCTAAGATTACTTAGATCACAACAGACAGTCAATATGTCACTGGAGAGAGGAACACGGGTCAGAGGGAGCGTGTTTTTCAGAATTCTAAAGCTCTTGATCCGTTCAATAGCTCGCTCCACATGAATGTATACACAATGCTGAAAGTTGGCGGGCGCTCTCAACACCACGCCCAGGTAGCTGCTTTCTCCCCTTCAAGAATGGAGGCATGAGCAGTGTGGCACCAAGCCTAGCCAGGTCGTCACCTATCAGAAAACCTCTATCTGCCATCACCTGATTGCCTGGATTAATGTTACTGTAAAAGTCAGACTTACCACTGATCTCTTTATCTGATATCCTCCCTCACCACATTTTGGAAATAAATGATATTGAGTCATAGGGTGTGATACCTATTAGGGCCTTAAGAGTATTGTGGTGTTTATAATTCGACCAGGTCTGGGCTCTAGCCCTGAGATGGAAAAACTCTGTGCAGTCAATGATAACTACGCATTTCTTAAACCTCTTCTTGAACTTCTGTGGCATGTTTTTCCGAAGAACATCTGCAGATGGCCAGGAGATAAAAAATTGGAGACGCTTCAGTGTTTCCCACAGATCTGAAGGCAATGTGTGGCGGTAGGCCACCGGGAGGGGGGGGGGGGACTGTGTGTGTGCAGGCTATGTGAGAGAAACGCGTGACTGACAGAGAGACCGAGGGAGAGCAGGGAAAGGAAATGCAGCTTAACGAATACGATGCGTATTTTTTAAATAGCGTTAAAAAAAATAATAATAACGAAACGCAGTTTGTGGAGGCCGGTGATGAGTCTGTGGAGGCCGGTGATGAGTTTGTGGAGGCCGGTGATGAGTCTGTGGAGGCCGGTGATGAGTCTGTGGAGGCCGGTGATGAGTCTGTGGAGGCCGGTGATGAGTCTGTGGAGGCCGGTGATGAGTCTGTGGAGGCCGGTGATGAGTCTGTGGAGGCCGGTGATGAGTCTGTGGAGGCCGGTGATGAGTCTGTGGAGGCCGGTGATGAGTCTGTGGAGGCCGGTGATGAGTCTGTGGAGGCCGGTGATGAGTCTGTGGAGGCCGGTGATGAGTCTGTGGAGGCCGGTGATGAGTCTGTGGAGGCCGGTGATGAGTCTGTGGAGGCCGGTGATGAGTTGAGTCTGTGGCGCACCGCCACAAATTAGTCTATGTGTGGGAAACACTGCGCTTTGCAAGGACAGGTATGACGTCCCTGATAACATTTGAAACACATGCAGAGGACACACCAAACCGGAAACCAAGGTCTAAATGGGCAAGTCCGTGTCAGAGCTTCATCAAAGTTAAAAGAAGTTGAATTTCTTTGGAGATAACCCTTCTTTCTGAAATAAGCGGTGCAATTAAGTCTAAAATCCAAAGAAACACAGCAAAAGATGGCAGTCCAAAATAAAATGAACATGATTTGTTTGTGCTTAATTTGACTAGCTGCATCACTCTCTGAGACAATGACATTTTCTGAAGAGACGGACCATGTTGACAGCTTGTCTTTGTAAGAGTCTCTCTCTAAACGCAACCTATGTACCTCTTGCTGTAGCATTTCACACAGATGACATTGTCCCCCATTGTCTTGGTTGTCCCCTCCTTCTTCCTGGTTGTCTTCTATGTCAGGAACAACAATATGTGGTCCTGGTGCAGCTGCAGAATAAAGCGGTCTCCTTCCCACTGCTGGATGGTACCGACCCTGTTTATCTGCTGCTCTCCAAGCAGATGCGGTTGGATTGGCTAACTCCGGCCCCAGGTGTTGTGAAGGAGCAAAGTCAGGGTGTTCGGGGTCAGGGTTCGGACGACCTGCATAATAAACATAAAGACATAGACCATTTAAGCATGTGCTCTTGAGTGACTATATTTTACAGCTTCAATTTTGGACACTGGAGAGTTCAAGTTAGGCCTAACAAAGCAAGCTTTACAATGAACGCTGCTGATAGCCTGGGCCTAGACCTTAATTGTTGAAAATGTGCCCTCTATAAATAATGTAGGCTACAACATTTCATTTTAATGGAGTAAGGCAGTTCACGTTTCATCCTTTAAACACTGCACAGAACACAGTAGCTTCAGCAGAACAGAACAGGACAAAAGGGGGAGCTGGTGTTCAGTGAAAGCTTGCAGTCTTTTCTTTAGTGCAAACGAACACTTGACGAAACTTTAGTCAAAAATGAGTTTGCTTGCACTACATTAAACAAGCCTGCAAGCTTTCAGTATGTTACAGCTCCAACTTTTGCCCTTACATTTACACATTTAACTTTATCTTGTACTGTGTCAATTGGAAAGCATATCAATGGAGCCAATTTAATACGTGACAGCTAGTTCTAAGCCATCAGCTGTGTAGCCTAGCTGTGGGAGTGTCTTTACAGCTGGACAAACGCTAGCACTGTCAACACTGGAGCTGACGTTAACTAGCAGGCTAGCCATTACGTTTTGCTAAATTACTCAAAGACATCCAACCAAACATTTTATACATTACCTGCAAAAAATGTCTTCCACAAACACGATGATGGAGGATTGGTTCCCAGTCTGCCCAGTTAGACGTGGCTACTTCGCCCCCAGGCAGTCTTGCTATCTTCTCTGTAGCACTGTTGACGACGTCCACTCGCTTTAACCTCATCACCCAGAGTTTCCGCTGGATACATTTAGTTTTTGCTGAATGAAATTGATAAAACCCTACAC
The DNA here is from genome assembly GCF_036324505.1 of Eleginops maclovinus. Taxonomy (NCBI): domain Eukaryota; kingdom Metazoa; phylum Chordata; class Actinopteri; order Perciformes; family Eleginopidae; genus Eleginops; species Eleginops maclovinus. The sequence continues at coordinate 314,719 of NC_086366.1, forward strand.
CTTTTGCTGTATTCTGGCGGTGCAACCCCAAACACAACACGTTTTCGCCATCGTTTCACACACTAGTAGCCGGCTGGATCTCTTCAGGTCAGTGGGAAGCCGCTCGCGTTCTGCCACCCGGAAGTATCTTGGCGCCTATTGTTTACAAACATTCTGAAATGGCCTTTACTGTGGAATTCAAATCATGTCCCGCCCTTTCAAAATAAGAGCTCACCGTCAAAATATTCATCATCATCACAGGCAGTATTCTGAATAGTATTACATGCAGTATTATCAGCAGTATTTACATAAGTATTTTAGTATTTGCAGTATACTGACTTCCTATTGTAGTTTTCAGAATAAGAGCGTACCGTCCAGCAGCTCGTAGATCAGCACGAAGTTGTTCTTGACGTTCTCCTCGCTGATCTTCCCGAAGTACGCAGCCATGACGTCACACATCTTGTAGAGGAACTCGAACACCATGGTGGCGTTGACGTTCTGCCGGGTGGCGGCCGCCAGCCAGATGTTGGACCTCTTCACGTGGAAGAAGCTGGTCCGGGCGATGTTGGTGACCGGAGAGCGGACCTGCTGCCGGGCGTGGATCACGTTCACCCGGAACGCATCCACCGCGTTCCTCCTGCAGAGAGAACATCACTTCCGGTTACACATAATGAGATAAAGTCACTTCCTGTGCACGTCAATGTCAGGACTGATCGAGGTTAACACCAGTCTAAATGTGACGACTCGGCCACGTCATTTTCCTGCTGAACTGAACGTTTGTTTGACTCAGAGATTATTTTCTGACATCATCCAAAATCACATGGAGGAATCCCATTGGACCAGGGAGATACTGCCTTCAGGGACCAACAGAACCAAGGAGACACACGGAGTGGCAGCCTGTTAGAGCAGCTCCTACTCACCACTGAGTAGTTTCCATATATTTACTTCATTTAACGTACTTCTTTTGCTCTTCTGTTTTTTTTATTGTATATAGCGCTTTCTTTTTAACATTATGGACGCCAAGCACATCTTTTTTGCACTGTTTCTGCATCTTTTTCTGTTCACTACGGTGTCCGGGGTTTCGTCGTGCAGTGAACGCCCTATTGTTTACACTCGCCATCGGCTGTTAGCCTCCTGGAGCATGGCGATGCTAACCGGAGATAGACCTGTTGTTCCCCGCGAGCTGGGAAGAAAGAGACGGGGACGCCAGGCCAGGGCAAAGCAACGAGCAAGGAGGAGACGATACAGACCTGTCCATCCTTCTCTCATCATGAGGAACGTAAGATTTCACCCTAACGAGATGGACGAGCTAGAGGCGTTGACCCGACATCAGAGGGGGGGTATCGGGAGAGCAGCATCATGGTGTTTACAGAGACGTGGCTAACGGAGCTAACCCCGGACACTGATGCTACACTGGAAGGTTTTCATATGTTGCGGGCGGACAGGACGAGAGAGAGTGGTGAGAGGAAAGGAGGAGGGCTGGCTGTGTTTGTGAAGGATAGCTGATGTAACCCTGGGCACATCGCTGTTACAGAAAGGATCTGCAACAGGGACATTGAGCTGCTAGCAGTTAGCATGCGGCCAGACTATTTTCCCCGGGAATTCTCGCATGTTATCACGATAGCGGCGTATATTCCCCCCTCTGCTAATTCTGAAGAGGCATGAGACGTCATCAGCTCTACTGTAAGCAGACTGCTAACACAGCACCCAACTGTCCTCATCCTGATCTCTGGGGACTTCAATCATGCCTCTCTCTCAAAAACTCTGCCCACATTCAAACAGTATGTCACCTGCACCACCAGAGACACTACAACACTGGACTTACTGTACGCCAACACCAAGGAGGCCTACAGCTCATCACCCCTTCCTCCCCGGGGCAGATCTGACCACAACCTGGTCCACCTCCTGCCCGTGTATCAACCTCTGGTCTACAGACAGCCGGTGCCCACACGCAGCGTGAAGAGGTGTGAGGCGTCTGAAGAGGCCCTTAGAGACTGTTTCAACACTACTGCGTGGGATGTGTTCACTGACTCTCACGGGAAGACATCAGCAGCCTGACTGACTGCATAACGGACTACATCAAGTTCTGTGAGGAAAACTTCGTACCCACTGTACGGTGTTTTCCAAACAACACACCCTGGATTACCCCTGAGATAAAGGCTCTCCTGAAGGACAAAAAGAGGGCCTTGGATCAGGCAGCAGAGAGGAGCTGAAGGTGGTACAGAGGAGCTGAGGTGGAACAGAGGAGCTGAAGGTGGAACAGAGGAGCTGAAGGTGGAAGATCAGAGAGAGGAAACAGCTACAGGAAGAGGATGGAGGAACAGCTGCAGCAGAGGAACCATCTCTGGCTACACAGGGCCAGACTCCCAGGTCCGGGGGGACCATCAGTGGGTAAACAACTTGAACATTTTCTTCCATAGGTTTGATCAGTCAGGCGCCCCCTCCCCCGACCCATTCCCCCCTGCTGCACCCCCCATTGTCCCCACTGCCTGGAAATGGCCCTGTCCCCTCTCCCACCTCCACCCAGCCCCCGACCATCGGCTCACAGATATTTTTCACACATGCCCGTTTCTTCTCCCCCACACAACCCCCCCACCCGCGGACGGCACCTTGTCCCTCACAACCAACCAGGTGAGGAGGGAGCTGCAGAGGTGTAAGGTGCAGAAGGCAGCGGGTCCAGACGGCATCAGCTCGAGGCTCCTGAAATCCTGCGCAGACCAGCTGTGTGGGATTGTGGAGTTTCTGTTCAACCTGAGCCTGATGCAAGGGAGGGTACCACTACTGTGAAGACGTCCTGTGTGGTACACGTGCCAAAGGTTTTTGGTGGCCGGTAGATGAGAACAGTCATGGAAAAGGGGGGCTTACATTTAAATGCAAGACACTTGCAGGAGGATGTTGTAGGCAGCGAGATGGGGGACCACTCTAGGTCCTGTCGGTGGATGACAGCTAGGTCACCGCCGCGGCCAGTGCTGCGAGCTGCCTCCAAATAACTGTAGTCTGGGGGACAGGCTTCAGTGAGGGCAGAGTAAACCTCTGGCTGGTGCCAGGTTTCTGTCAGACACATGAAGTCAAGTCCTTTCTCCCTGATGTGTTCTTCAATCAGTGTGGATTTATTGTTGATGGATTGAGTGTTGAAAAGTTCGAATTTGACCAATGACTGTGGGGTGAATCTCTGTACAGGTTGCAAAGCATTAAAATCCACTCCGCGCAGACTGGCATCCACTCCACGAAATCTATCCAGCCGAGTGTGCAGAGATCTCACGGTATTTCCCGTGGTGATGGTAGCTGGAGCGACGGTGTTCTGATGACGCGCCAGACGTGTGACGGATGACCAGAGAGATTGGATGTTTGTAGCAGAGCAGCTTGGCTGGTTATGGAAGATGAATTTTTGACCAGAGCCTCTATGAATGTAACGAGGGCGGCGAAGGAGTCCAAGTTCGTTGATGATGGGGATGTTAAGTCCAGGAGTTGTTGCGGGGTTAAGTCGGAGGAGTTGCGAGCTGGAATAGCTGAACACCATACTGACCAAGGAGGGATGCTGCCTTGCCTTGCTTACTGCTAGCCAGACAACGTTAGCACCAAATACTGGAACGGTGGTGGAAGGGAGGAAAGTTGTCTGTCAAGGAGACATGAAAGTTGGATCCTTAGAGCCCTTTTCCAGGTGGGACAAGGTTGACCGCTGGAAGTCGTCGTGCCTACCTCGCTACCCCACCTGTAGAAAAAATGGGTGAATCGTAGCATCCAAAGTCCAGAAAAACTAGAGCACAAGGCTCAATAGCACAATATCGCAAAATAGCACAGGAAAACTATAAGAGCGATCAAAATCAAAATCGCGGGCGGAAAAGAGCCCAACAAACAATGCCAGCGTCCTCTCTCAGCACCCTCAGCAACTGCCTCCTCTATGAGAACGGACAGAGCAGCCTCTTTCTGCTGAGCGGACGGAGGTCTTTAGGGGTGGAGGGGGCACTCCTTCAGACCTTCTTTGACTCTGTGGGGGCATCAGCCATCCTATGGTGTGGCCTGCTGGGGCTGCAGCATCTCAGCTGCTGACAGGAAGAGACTGAACAGACTGATAAGGAAGGACAGCTCTGTCTTGGGGAGTCCTCTGGACCCTGTGGAGGTGGTGGGAGACAGGAGAATGGCAGCCTAGCTGTCCTCCCTAACCCCCTCCAGGACCCCCTGTCCACACTGTGCAGCTCCTTCAGGGACAGGCTGCTGCACCCGCGGTGTCTCAGGGAGAGATACCGCAGGTCCTTCCTTCCTGCAGCGGTCAGTCTCTATAACCAGCATGGCCCCCGGGAGACCCCCCCACATATTACAACAAACAGACTATAACACCCCACACCGTTGTGCAATATAATGTGCAATATATATATATACAGCTAATAACTGTGCAATATTTACCTGGTTGCTACACCTCGGAACGGTTTCTGAGGTCTACTTTTGTGTGTTCTGTAAAATTGTGTAATTCTTGTATATGTTTTTGTATCTTGGTGTAAGTTTAAGCTGTCTTTGGCCCTTTTTGCTGTAACAAATGAAAATGTCCCGTCTTGGGGACGAATAAAGGGATTCTGATTCTGATGCTGCCTTCATGGACCAACAGAACCACGGAGATGCTGCTTTCAGGATCCAACAGAACGGAGATGCTGCTTTCAGGATCCAACAGAACGGAGATGCTGCTTTCACAGACCAACACAGGAGCACCTGTAGCTCTGTTAAAGCACCGATCTTTCCTTTCAGAATATCTTTTGGTCTCTGGCTGCAGGACTCACCCGATGTCATCGCGGTACACCCTGGAGATCAACACCTCCCCCTTGTGGTTGTAGATGAAAAGTCCTCCGATCATTGCTGCCAGTCCTCAGTCACAGATCATAATGAGAGACCTGCAGAGAAGAGCTTCACGTGAGCCATCATTACATCAGGAAGAGAGACCTTTAGAGGTTACATCAGGAGGAGAGACCTTTAGAGGTTACATCAGGAGGAGAGACCTTTAGAGGTTACATCAGGAGGAGAGACCTTTAGAGGTTACATCGGGAAGAGAGACCTTTAGAGGTTACATCGGGAAGAGAGACCTTTAGAGGTTACATCGGGAAGAGAGACCAGGAAGAGAGACCTTTAGAGGTTACATCAGGAAGAGAGACCTTTAGAGGTTACATCAGGAAGAGAGACCTTTAGAGGTTACATCAGGAGGAGAGACCTTTAGAGGTTACATCAGGAAGAGAGACCTTTAGAGGTTACATCAGGAGAGAGACCTTTAGAGGTTACATCAGGAAGAGAGACCTTTAGAGGTTACATCAGGAGGAGAGACCTTTAGAGGTTACATCAGGAGGAGAGACCTTTAGAGGTTACATCAGGAGGAGAGACCTTTAGAGGTTACATCAGGGAAGAGAGACCTTTAGAGGTTACATCAGGAGAGAGACCTTTAGAGGTTACATCAGGAGGAGAGACCTTTAGAGGTTACATCAGGAAGAGAGACCTTTAGAGGTTACATCAGGAAGAGAGACCTTTAGAGGTTACATCGGGAGGAGAGACCTTTAAAGGTTACATCGGGAGGAGAGACCTTTAGAGGTTACATCGGGAGGAGAGACCTTTAGAGGTTACATCGGGAGGAGAGACCTTTAAAGGTTACATCGGGAGAGAGACCTTTAGAGGTTACATCAGGAAGAGAGACCTTTAGAGGTTACATCAGGAGGAGAGAACTTTAGAGGTTACATCGGGAGGAGAGACCTTTAAGAGGTTGCATCAGGAAGAGAGACCAGGAGAGAGACCTTTAGAGGTTACATCAGGAGGAGAGACCTTTAGAGGTTACATCAGGAGGAGAGACCTTTAGAGGTTACATCAGGAGGAGAGACCTTTAGAGGTTACATCAGGAAAACAGACCTTTAGAGGTTACATCAGGAGGAGAGACCTTTAGAGGTTACATCAGGAAGAGAGACCTTTAGAGGTTACATCAGGAAGAGAGACCTTTAGAGGTTACATCAGGAAGAGAGACCTTTAAAGGTTACATCAGGAAGAGAGACCTTTAGAGGCTACATCAGGAAGAGAGACCTTTAGAGGTTACATCAGGAGAGAGACCTTTAGAGGTTACATCAGGAAGAGAGACCTTTAGAGGTTACATCAGGAGAGAGACCAGGAGGACCTTTAGAGGTTACATCAGAAGAGAGACCTTTAGAGGTACATCAGGAAGAGAGACCTTAGAGGTTACATCAGGAGAGAGACCTTTAGAGGTTACATCAGGAAGAGAGACCTTTAGAGGTTACATCAGGAGAGAGACCTTTAGAGGTACCAGGAAGAGAGACCTTTAGAGGTTACATCAGGAGGAGAGACCTTAGAGGTTACAACAGGAAGAGAGACCTTTAGAGGTTACATCAGGAGAGAGACCTTTAGAGGTTACATCGGAGGAGACCTTTAGAGGTTACATCGGAAGAGAGACCTTTAGAGGTTACATCAGGAAGAGAGACCTTTAGAGGTTACATCAGAGAGAGACCTTTAGAGGTTACATCAGGGAGGAGAGGACCTTTAGAGGTTACATCAGGAGGAGAGACCTTTAGAGGTTACATCAGGAGAGAGAGACCTTAGAGGTTACATCAGGAGGAGAGACCTTTAAGAGGTTACATCAGGAGGAGAGACCTTTAGAGGTTACATCGAGGAGGAGAGACCTTTAGAGGTTACATCAGGGAAGAGGAGACCTTTAGAGGTTACATCAGGAGGAGAGACCTTTAGAGGTTACATCAGGAGAGAGAGACCTTTAGAGGTTACATCAGGAGGAGAGACCTTTAGGGTTACATCAGCGAGGAGAGACCTTTAGAGGTTACATCAGGGAAGAGAGACCTTTAGAGGTTACATCAGGAAGAGAGACCTTTAGAGGTTACCAATCAGGTAGAGAGACCTTTAGAGGTTACATCAGGAAGAGAGACCTTTAGAGGTTACATCAGGAGGAGAGACCTTTAGAGGTTACATCAGGAAGAGGACCAGAAACAGACCTTTAGAGGTTACATCAGGAAGAGAGACCTTTAGAGGCTACATCAGGAAGAGAGACCTTTAGAGGTTACATCAGGAAGAGAGACCTTTAGAGGTTACATCAGGAAGAGAGACCTTTAGAGGTTACATCAGGAAGAGAGACCTTTAGAGGTTACATCAGGAAGAGAGACCTTTAGAGGTTACATCAGAAGAGAGACCTTTAGAGGTTACATCAGGAAGAGAGACCTTTAGAGGTTACATCAGGAAGAGAGACCTTTAGAGGTTACATCAGGAAGAGAGACCTTTAGAGGTTACAACAGGAAGAGAGACCATTAGAGGTTACATCAGGAAGAGAGACCTTTAGAGGTTACATCAGGAAGAGAGACCTTAGAGGTTACAACAGGAAGAGAGACCTTTAGAGGTTACATCAGGAGAGAGACCTTTAGAGGTTACATCAGGGAGAGAGACCTTTAGAGGTTACATCAGGAGAGAGACTAGAGCCAGGAAGAGAGACCTTTAGAGGTTACATCAGGAAGAGAGACCTTTAGAGGTTACATCAGGAAGAGAGACCTTTAGAGGTTACATCAGGAAGAGAGACCTTTAGAGGTTACATCAGGAAGAGAGACCTTTAGAGGTTACATCAGGAAGAGAGACCTTTAGAGGTTACATCAGGAAGAGAGACCTTTAGAGGTTTACATCAGGAGGAGAGACCTTTAGAGGTTACATCAGGAGGAGAGACCAGGAAGAGAGACCTTTAGAGGTTACATCCAGGAGAGAGACCTTTCAGAGGTTACAACAGGAGAGAGAGACCTTTAGAGGTTCCATCAGGAAGAGAGACCTTAAGTAGAGTTACATCAGGAGGAGAGACCTTTAGAGGTTACATGTAATAGGAGAGACCTTTAGAGTTACATCAGAAGAGAGACCTTTAGAGGTACATCAGAAGAGAGACTTTAGAGGTTACATCAGAGAGGACCGGAGAGAGACCTTAGAGTTACATCAGGAGGAGACCTTTGAGGATACATCAGGAGAGAGACCTTTAGAGGTTACATCAGGAGGAGAGACCTTTAGAGGTTACATCAGGAAGAGAGGACCTTTAGAGGTTACAAACAGAAGAGAGACCTTTAGAGGTAACATCAGGAGGGAGACCTTTAGAGGATACATCAGGAGAGACCTTTAGAGGTTACATCAGGAGGAGAGACCTTTAGAGGTTACATCAGGAGGAGAGACCTTTCAGAGTTGTCATCAGGAAGAGAGACCTTTAGAGGTTACAACAGGAAGAGAGACCTTTAGAGGTTACATCAGGAGGAGAGACCAGGAGGAGAGACCTTTAGAGGTTACAATCAGGAAGAGAGACCTTTAGAGGTTACATCAGGAGGGAGACCAGGAGGAGAGACCTTTAGAGGTTACATCAGGAAGAAGAGACCTATAGAGTTATACATCAGAGGGAGGAGACAGGGAGAACCTTTGGGGGTTACATCGGGAATAGAGACCTTTAGAGGTTACTCAGGAGGAGAGCCCAGGGGGGGAAGCCCTTTAAGTACATCGGAAAGAGCCCTTTTAAGGGTTACTAGGAGGAAACCTTTAGGGGTTTACATCAGGGGGAAAGACCTTTAGAGGTTACAACGGGAGGAAGACCTTTAGGGGTACTCAAAAGAGACCTTTTAAAGGGGTTACATCAGAGGAGAGACCAGGGGAAGACCTTTAGAGGTTACATCGGAAAAAGAAAAAACCTTTAGGGTTACATAAAGGAGAACCTTTTAGGGTTACACAGAAGAGAGCCCTTTTAAGGTTACATCAGGGAAGACCTTTAGAGGTTACATCAGGGAGAGCCCTTTTAAGGGGTTACATCGGAGAAGCCCCTTTAGATTACATCAGGAGGAAGACTTTAAGGTTACATCAGGGAGAACCTTTAGGGTTACTCAAAAGAGCCCCTTTAGATTTTACCGGGAAAGAGAGACCTTTAGGGTTTCAAAAAGGAGAGACCTTTAGGGGTTACTCGGGAAAAAACCCTTTTTAGGTTACATCAAAGAGACCGGGGGAGAGCCTTTAGAGGTTACTTCGGGAAAAAACCTTTGAGGTTACTCAGGAGGAAGACCTTTGGGGTTTACATGGGAAAGAGCCCTTTAAAGGGGTTACATCAGGAAGAAAACCTTTTAGAGGTTTACTGGGGAAGAGAGCCGGGAGGGGCCTTTTAGGGTTACATCGGGAAGAGAGACCTTTAGAGGTTACTCGGAAGAGAGACCTTTAGAGTTACATGGGGAAGAGAACCTTTTAGATTTTACATCGGGAAGAAGACCTTTAAGGTTACTCAGGAAGAGAACCTTTGGGGTCATCAGAAGAGAGACCTTTAGAGGTTCATCAGGGGGAGAAGACCTTTAGGGGTTACATCGGGAAGGAGACCTTTAAATGTTACATGGGGAGAGAGACCTTTAGGGGTTAATCGGGAAAGAGACCTTAATTTACATGGGGAAGAGAGACCTTTAAGGGTTCATCGGAGGGAGACCTTTAGGGGTTACATGGGAAGAGAGCCCTTTTAAAGGGTTACTCAGGAAGAGAGCCCTTTAAAGGTTAATCAGGGGAAGACCTTTAGAGGTTACTAGGAGGAAGACCGGGGAAAAAGAACCGTTGGGGTTACATCAAAGAGAGACCTTTAGAGGTTACATCAGGAGGAGAACCTTTAGGGGTTTACATCAGAGGGAGACCTTTTGACAGGGTTTTCAGGACCCTTTTTGATTGGCGCGCCAACATCGGGCCCTGTTGAATCAACAATAAATACGACCTACACTCAAATCAGAGGTACATCCGCTGTTAGCATCAGCTCTAAAGTGCCGCAGCTGAACGCAAAGGGGCAGGAGAGTCAAGCGGTTAAGCAAAAAACAAAGAGCCTGCCAGCTAACCAATCACAGCAGACTGGGCTCTGTTTCAGACAGAGGTGAACGAGGTGCCAGCACACAGTATGGAAAAATAAAAAGACTTCCAGGAGGAACAGAAATGGAACATGCCCCCGGGGGACAAAGCATGGAGACATGTCCCCAGGAGAGACACGACATGGAACTGCCCAGAGAGACACAAGCAGGAGACATTCCCGAGAGACAAAGAGATGGAGACTGTCCCCAAAAAGACACAGACGGACATTCCCATAGGAAAACAAAGCATGGAGACACCCCCGTAAGCACTTAACTGGAGACATGTCCCAGTAGAGCACAGAGATGGGGACATGTCCAGTAGAGCCCAAAATGGGGACTGTCCCCGTAGAGACATTAAACAGGGGACATGTCCCCCTAGAGACCGAGCATGGAACATGTCCTTTTGAAGGACCAAGCGAACAGTCCCTTAGAGACACAGAGCATGGGGAAAATGTCCCGTAGGAAAACCAAGCATGGAGCATGTCCCTAAGAAAAAGAGCATGGAACATGTCCCCGTAAAACACAGAGTGGAGAATGTCCCCGTAGGGAAAATTAAAACATGGAGACTGTCCCAGTAGAGACTTAAAGCAGCAGACAGTCCAGTAAGACCCAGGCATGGGGCATGTCCCCCTAAGACAAGAGCATGGAAATGTCCCATAAAACATTTTAAAACATGGACTGTCCCGGAGAACACAGAGCATGGGGAATTTTTGTAGAACCTCAAGCATGGGGAATTCCCTGTAGAGCACAGGCAAAAATGTCCCCGAGAGACACAGGCATGGGGACAGTCCCTGTAGAGACATAAAGCAGGAACATTTTCCCCGTAAGAACACAGAGCATGGAACAGTCCCTTAGAGAACAGAGCATGGAGACAGTCCTGTAGGCAGGGACACCAACCTTTTTTTGAACTGAGGCTACTTCTTGGGGGACCATTAAAAGTGAAGGGCTACCCTTTGGTACCTTCAAATTTTCCGGGTTTCCTTTAAAATTTTATGTTATTTTTAAAATAAAACAAATTTTTATATTAAACCCGTTTGAGGACACTGCTCATTTTAACAAATTTGCACAATAGGCCTAAATTTCAATAAGGTTAAAAAGGGAAGGGAAAAAGACAAAAATCAAAATCACATTTTTTCTATTTACTGTAACACCATCAAACGAACAACTAAAATTAAACAAAAGTATTTATGGCCTATTTAATCCATCACAATCTTTCATAATTTTATGGGAACCTGGCATTGCTCGGCAACCAGGGCCTCGAATCGGGGGTAAAATTTTACACTGCAAGTCTGAGTGAGCTTGCAATTGCATCATGAGCCGGTTTGGTTCGTTTTTTATGAAATTTTATGTCAGAAAAGGCTGATTCACAAAAATAGGGAGACCCAAAAAAGACTGGCAACCCTTCATTGCTGTTGCCAACCACTGTATTTTTTATATCAAAAGCCCCAAAAGTTTCTGCAGCCCGGGGGGCTTTTTAGGCGAAAAGTCATTCTGCGTGTCACTTTTTCTATTCCACCTCCCCCAT
>NC_086366.1:331088-343588 GCF_036324505.1 Eleginops maclovinus
AACAGTTAATCAAAGCTCTTCATCCGTAGCACTTATATGAATTCATTTATTCCACGCTTTAATGTTCAGAGAGCTCTTTACGTTTCTCATACTGCCTGTGCTGCAGCTCCTCTTTTCACCCTCTGTCTGAAACCAGAGCCCAGTCTGCTCTGATTGGTTAGCTGGCCGGCTCTGTTGTGATTGGTCGACCAGCTTAGAGATGTCCCGCCCCTTAGCCAATCACATATGTGTGGTAGCGCCAGCCAATAGGAGCGCAACAAGAAGAAGAACAGGGCCTCTTCAACATGATGAACAGGTGCACAGTGAGACGGTCGGATAAGTGAAGCAACAAAAGCTGTGTCTTCAGTGTCTTTAGGGTGTCCCCTGGTCTCCATCTGTGTGCGTCTCTCTCTTTAGTGTCCCCTGGTCTCCATCTGTGTGCGTCTCTCTTTAGTGTCCCCTGGTCTCCAGCTGTAGTGTCCCCTGGTCTCCAGCTGTGTGCGTCTCTCTTTAGTGTCCCCTGGTCTCCATCTGTGTGCGTCTCTCTTTAGTGTCCCCTGATCTCCAGCTGTGTGCGTCTCTCTTTAGTGTCCCCTGGTCTCTAGCTGTGTGCGTCTCTCTTTAGTGTCCCCTGGTCTCCAGCTGTGTGCGTCTCTCTTTAGTGTCCCCTGGTCTCCAGCTGTGTGCGTCTCTCTTTAGTGTCCCCTGGTCTCCAGCTGTGTGTGTCTCTCTTTAGTGTCCCCTGGTCTCCAGCTGTGTGCGTCTCTGTTTAGTGTCCCCTGGTCTCCAGCTGTGTGCGTCTCTCTTTACCGTCCCCTGGTCTCCAGCTGTGTGCGTCTCTCTTTAGTGTCCCCTGGTCTCCAGCTGTGTGCGTCTCTCTTTAGTGTCCCCTGGTCTCCAGCTGTATGCGTCTCTCTTTAGTGTCCCCTGGTCTCCAGCTGTGTGCGTCTCTCTTTAGTGTCCCCTGGTCTCCAGCTGTGTGCGTCTCTCTTTAGTGTCCCCTGGTCTCCAGCTGTGTGCGTCTCTCTTTAGTGTCCCCTGGTCTCCGTTGTGTGCGTCTCTCTTTAGTGTCCCCTGGTCTCCAGCTGTGTGCGTCTCTCTTTAGTATCCCCTGGTCTCCAGCTGTGTGCGTCTCTCTTTAGTGTCCCCTGGTCTCCAGCTGTGTGCGTCTCTCTTTAGTGTCCCCTGGTCTCCAGCTGTGTGCGTCTCTCTTTAGTGTCCCCTGGTCTCCGTTGTGTTGGAGCTTCTTGCAGCGTTTGGTTTCTGCAGCTTTTAGTAAACTGCTCATGTTTCCTCTGCTGAATGTTCTCTAGATGCTGCATGTGTTGAAGAGCTGCTGCAGATGATCCTGCATGAGTTTTGGGTCCAGGAACACCTTTCAGAATAAACCTCTGCACAGAGAACATCTGGTTTCTGTTAAGAGTGGCTACGTCTGAAATACTGGGCGGCTAGAGTAGAGGTAAAGTTCGGGAGAAGATTCAAGTACAGAAGTTACGCTACGTTTCACTTCCTGTTTCCCCATGATGACTCTGTCGGAGAAATCACTGAGCTGTAGGGTCAGCTACAGGTGTCCAGCTGAGTATACCTCACCTGATCTGTAATGTGTGTGTAAGGTGTGTGTACAGTAACAGTCTGGCAGCCAGCGTTCAATAAGGGCTCATCTTAAATAAATACACACATTAATCTGTGGCTCCTCCGGCTGCAGAGTAGAACCTCCCTGAAGTCCAAACGGTAAACGCTTCTCCTCTGAAAGTCTCCACACTTCATCGCGTGATTAAACCTCAACATGCTATTAACGGTTTCAGACAGGAGGCATACAGGTTACATGACTCCTCCTGCTCCTCCTCCTCCTCCTGATCTGGGTCACATGACGTCTACAAAGAAATCCGCGGGGTTTCCCATGGCGAGGCAGAAGGACTGACGGGAGGCAGGAAGTTCTCGGTCTGGTGGCGACGGCGGCGGCGGCGGGAGGTCGTCTGAGTCTCTGGTATCATGGAGACTGCTGTCGTCACCGGGGGAAACAGACGCCGCCAGCTGTTTGTCAGGCGAAGTGCTCACTTCCTGTTTGCTGAGTTCTGACTGGCCGCCTCGCCCAACCCTCTGAGCGTCGCTGCAGTTGGAGCCGCTGCTGCGACTTCCTGCACAGAGACACGTCAGGGTCACAGACCACTCAGTTATTGTTGTTCAAAAGAAAGAAGATCCTCTCACCTTCACTGTGCGGACTCTCCCCCCAGGAGGGGAGCTGGGGGGGAGGGGAGCTGTAGGGGTGGGGCAGCTGGTAGGGGAAGGCTGGGGGCCTCTTGGGGTCCGGAGGGTCCGACCTGCAGACCTCCTCAGGATCCAGGGTCAACACTCCCAGCTCTGAGAGAGGGCAGGAGTCAAAAAAAGTCAAAAGTCAAAGTCCACTTTATTGTCAAAGTTTCCACACGTGTTATACATACAGAGAATTGAAATACCGTGTCTGGCAGTCCCACAGTGCAAATATAAACAAGAACATATAAAAAAAAAGGTAAGAGCGTAGAAAAAAGAAAAGAAAGGGGGGTAAAAAGGGGGTATACAGAAAAAAACTAAGTAATATCCATATGTTAGGAGGCGGGGTGAGTACCAGGTATACTAATACATACTGTTACTGTAGTGCTGCTCTACATCCTGGTCCTTCAGGAGTCCAAGGTCTACATCCTGGTCCTTCAGGAGTCCAAGGTCTACATCCTGGCCCTTCAGGAGTCCAAGGTCTACATCCAGCTCCTTCAGGAGTCCAGGGTTTACATCCTGGTCCTTCAGGAGTCCAGGGTTTACATCCTGGTCCTTCAGGACTGCAGGGTTTACATCCTGGTCCTTTAAGACTCCAGGGTTTACATCCTGGTCCTTCAGGACTGCAGGGTTTACATCCTGGTCCTTTAAGACTCCAGGGTTTACATCCTGGTCCTTCAGGAGTTCAGGGTCTACATCCTGGTCCTTCAGGGGTCCAGGTTTTACATCCTGGTCCTTCAGGACTGCAGGGTTTACATCCAGCTCCTTCAGGACTGCAGGGTTAACATCCTTGACCTTCAGGACTGCAGGGTTTACATCCTGGTCCTTTAAGACTCCAGGGTTTACATCCTGGTCCTTCAGGAGTTCAGGGTCTACATCCTGGTCCTTCAGGGGTCCAGGTTTTACATCCTGGTCCTTCAGGACTGCAGGGTTTACATCCAGCTCCTTCAGGACTGCAGGGTTAACATCCTTGACCTTCAGGACTGCAGGGTTTACATCCTGGTCCTTTAAGACTCCAGGGTTTACATCCTGGTTCTTTAAGACTCCAGGGTTTACATCCTGGTCCTTCAGGAGTCCAGGTTTTACATCCTGGCCCTTCAGGAGTGCAGGGTTTACATCCTGGTCCATCAGGACTGCAGGGTTTACATCCTGGTCCTTCAGGACTGCAGGGTTAACATCCTGGACCTTCAGGACTGCAGGGTTAACATCCTGGACCTTCAGGACTGCAGGGTTAACATCCTGGACCTTCAGGACTGCAGGGTTTACATCCTGGTCCTTTAAGACTCCAGGGTTTACATCCTGGTCCTTTAAGACTCCAGGGTTTACATCCTGGTCCTTCGGGAGTTCAGGGTCTACATCTTGGTCCTTCAGGGGTCCAAGTTTTACATCCTGGTCCTTCAGGACTGCAGGGTTTACATCCTGGTCCTTCAGGAGTCCAGGGTCTACATCCTGGTTTTACATCATTGTCCTTCAGGGGTCCAGGTTTTAAATCGTGGTCCTTCAGGACTGCAGGGTTTGTGTCCTGGTCCTTTAAGACTCCAGGGTTTACATCCTGGTCCTTCAGGAGTCCAGGGTCTACATCCTGGTCCTTCGGGACTGCAGGGTTTGTGTCCTGAAGACAATCTATGAACAGACGTTCTGGTGTGTTTTTCAGTATCATGTGGGTATTAGTGGTACTGCAGGTGTAGACTAACACACACGTATGTACGTCGCCTCATTTTGTGTTTTGTACTTTTAATTAAATATGTCTCTAATGAACTCGTTAAGGGGTCCTCGTTGTCTCTAATGGACTCGTTAAGGGGTCCTCGTTGTCTCTAATGACTCGTTAAGGGGTCCTCGTTGTCTCTAATGGACTCGTTAAGGTGTCCTCGTTGTCTCTAATGGACTCGTTAAGGTGTCTTTGTTGTCTCTAATGGACTCGTTAAGGGGTCCTCGTTGTCTCTAATGGACTCGTTAAGGTGTCCTCGTTGTCTCTAATGAACTCGTTAAGGTGTCCTCGTTGTCTCTAATGGACTCGTTAAGGGGTCCTCGTTGTCTCTAATGGACTCGTTAAGGGGTCCTCGTTGTCTCTAATGGACTCGTTAAGGTGTCCTCGTTGTCTCTAATGGACTCGTTAAGGTGTTTTTGTTGTCTCTAATGGACTCGTTAAGGTGTCCTCGTTGTCTCTAATGGACTCGTTAAGGTGTCCTCGTTGTCTCTAATGGACTCGTTAAGGTGTTTTGTTGTCTCTAATGGACTCGTTAAGGGGTCCTCGTTGTCTCTAATGGACTCGTTAAGGTGTCCTTGTAGTCTCTAATGAACTCGTTAAGGTGTCTTTGTTGTCTCTAATGGACTCGTTAAGGGGTCCTCGTTGTCTCTAATGGACTCGTTAAGGGGTCCTCGTTGTCTCTAATGGACTCGTTAAGGTGTCCTCGTTGTCTCTAATGGACTCGTTAAGGTGTCCTCGTTGTCTCTAATGGACTCGTTAAGGTGTCTTTGTTGTCTCTAATGGACTCGTTAAGGGGTCCTCGTTGTCTCTAATGGACTCGTTAAGGTGTCCTCGTTGTCTCTAATGGACTCGTTAAGGTGTCCTCGTTGTCTCTAATGGACTCGTTAAGGTGTCTTTGTTGTCTCTAATGGACTCTTTAAGGGGTCCTCGTTGTCTCTAATGGACTCGTTAAGGTGTCCTCGTTGTCTCTAATGGACTCGTTAAGGTGTCCTCGTTGTCTCTAATGGACTCGTTAAGGTGTCCTCGTTGTCTCTAATGGACTCGTTAAGGTGTCCTTGTTGTCTCTAATGGACTCGTTAAGGTGTCCTTGTTGTCTCTAATGGACTCGTCAAGATGTCCTTGTTGTCTCTAATGGACTCGTTAAGGTACTCGTCCTTGTTGTCTCTAATGGACTCGTTAAGGTACTCGTCCTTGTTGTCTCTAATGGACTCGTTAAGGGGTCCTTGTTGTCTCTAATGGACTTGTTAAGTTGTCCTCGTTGTCTCTAATGGACTCGTTATGGTACTCGTCCATCGTAGTCACTAATGGACTCGTTAAGGTGTCCTCGTAGTCACTAATGGACTCGTTAAGGTGTTCTCGTAGTCACTAATGGACTCGTTAAGGGGTTCTCGTAGTCACTAATGGACTCGTTAAGGTGTCATCGTAGTCACTAATGGACTCGTTAAGGTGTCTTTGTTGTCTCTAATGGACTCGTTAAGGGGTCCTCGTTGTCTCTAATGAACTCGTTAAGGTGTCTTTGTTGTCTCTAATGGACTCGTCAAGATGTCCTTGTTGTCTCTAATGGACTCGTTAAGGTGTCCTCGTTGTTGTCTCTAATGAACTCGTTAAGGTGTCTTCGTAGTCACTAATGGACTCGTTAAGGTGTTCTCGTTGTCACTAATGGACTCGTTAAGGTGTCTTTGTTGTCTCTAATGGACTCGTTAAGGGGTCCTCGTTGTCTCTAATGAACTCGTTAAGGTGTCTTCGTAGTCACTAATGGACTCGTTAAGGTGTCCTTGTTGTCTCTAATGGACTCGTTAAGGTGTCTTTGTTGTCTCTAATGGACTCGTTAAGGGGTCCTCTTTGTCTCTAATGAACTCGTTAAGGTGTCTTCGTAGTCACTAATGGACTCGTTAAGGTGTCCTTGTTGTCTCTAATGGACTCGTTAAGGTGTCCTTGTTGTCTCTAATGGACTCGTCAAGATGTCCTTGTTGTCTCTAATGGACTCGTTAAGGTGTCCTCGTTGTTGTCTCTAATGGACTTGTTAAGGTACTCGTCCTTGTTGTCTCTAATGGACTCGTTAAGGGGTCCTCGTTGTCTCTAATGGACTTGTTAAGTTGTCCTCGTTGTCTCTAATGGACTCATTAAGGTGTCCTCGTTGTCTCTAATGGACTCGTTAAGGTGTCCTCGTTGTCACTAATGGACTCGTTAAGGTGTCTTTGTTGTCTCTAATGAACTCGTTATGGTACTCGTCCATCGTAGTCACTAATGGACTCGTTAAGGTGTTCTCGTAGTCACTAATGGACTCGTTAAGGTGTCCTCGTAGTCACTAATGGACTCGTTAAGGTGTCCTCGTAGTCACTAATGGACTCGTTAAGGTGTCCTCGTAGTCACTAATGGACTCGTTAAGGTGTCCTCGTAGTCACTAATGGACTCGTTAAGGTGTCCTTGTTGTCTCTAATGAACTCGTTAAGGTGTCCTTGTAGTCTCTAATGAACTCGTTAAGGTGTCCTCGTAGTCACTAATGGACTCGTTAAGGTGTCCTCGTAGTCACTAATGGACTCGTTAAGGTGTCCTTGTAGTCACTAATGGACTCGTTAAGGTGTCCTCGTAGTCACTAATGGACTCGTTAAGGTGTCCTTGTTGTCTCTAATGAACTCGTTAAGGTGTCCTTGTAGTCACTAATGGACTCGTTAAGGTGTCCTCGTAGTCACTAATGGACTCGTTAAGGTGTCCTCGTAGTCACTAATGGACTCGTTAAGGTGTCCTTGTTGTCTCTAATGGACTCGTTAAGGTGTCCTCGTAGTCACTAATGGACTCGTTAAGGTGTCCTCGTAGTCACTAATGGACTCGTTAAGGTGTCCTTGTTGTCTCTAATGGACTCGTTAAGGTGTCCTTGTAGTCACTAATGGACTCGTTAAGGTGTCCTTGTAGTCTCTAATGGACTCGTTAAGGTGTCCTTGTAGTCACTAATGGACTCGTTAAGGTGTCCTTGTAGTCACTAATGGACTCGTTAAGGTGTCCTTGTAGTCACTAATGGACTCGTTAAGGTGTCCTCGTAGTCACTAATGGACTCGTTAAGGTGTCCTTGTAGTCTCTAATGGACTCGTTAAGGTGTCCTTGTAGTCACTAATGGACTCGTTAAGGTGTCTTTGTAGTCACTAATGGACTCGTTAAGGTGTCCTTGTTGTCTCTAATGAACTCGTTAAGGTGTCCTTGTAGTCACTAATGGACTCGTTAAGGTGTCCTTGTAGTCTCTAATGGACTCGTTAAGGTGTCCTTGTTGTCTCTAATGACTCGTTAAGGTGTCCTTGTAGTCTCTAATGGACTCGTTAAGGTGTCCTTGTTGTCTCTAATGACTCGTTAAGGTGTCCTTGTAGTCTCTAATGGACTCGTTAAGGTGTCCTTGTAGTCACTAATGGACTCGTTAAGGTGTCCTTGTAGTCACTAATGGACTCGTTAAGGTGTCCTTGTAGTCACTAATGGACTCGTTAAGGTGTCTTGTAGTCTCTAATGACTCGTTAAGGTGTCCTTGTAGTCTCTAATGGACTCGTTAAGGTGTCCTTGTAGTCTCTAATGGACTCGTTAAGGTGTCCTTGTAGTCACTAATGGACTCGTTAAGGTGTCTTGTTGTCTCTAATGACTCGTTAAGGTGTCCTTGTAGTCACTAATGGACTCGTTAAGGTGTCTTTGTTGTCTCTAATGACTCGTTAAGGTGTCCTTGTAGTCTCTAATGGACTCGTTAAGGTGTCCTTGTTGTCTCTAATGGACTCGTTAAGGTGTCCTTGTTGTCTCTAATGACTCGTTAAGGTGTCCTTGTAGTCTCTAATGGACTCGTTAAGGTGTCCTTGTTGTCTCTAATGGACTCGTTAAGGTGTCCTTGTTGTCACTAATGGACTCGTTAAGGTGTCCTTGTAGTCACTAATGGACTCGTTAAGGTGTCTTTGTTGTCTCTAATGAACTCGTTATGGTACTCGTCCTTGTTGTCCTCACCTCCGCACAGGTCTCCGAACACGTAGTAGCACTGCTCGGAGAAGGTCACCTTGTTGACGGTGTGCCGGATGAAGCCGGCCTTCAGGAGGTTTCCGGCGTACCTGCGAGCCTCGCGGCGATCCGTGAAGCCCTCCATGTTCCGGTGCAGCCAGTCCACCACGTCAGAACCTGCCGAGAGATCAAAGGGAGTCAGACGTAGAACTGATCTGAGAACTTAAGACTGACTCTTGGGACCTGAATGATCTGGTCTCACAGATCTGGAGGGACTGTAGCATTCAGAGACAATGGTATGGTCTCTCTTACCGATGAAGGGTTAGGGTCTCTTACCGATGAAGGCGTTGGGAATGGTGATCTTTAGCCACATCCGGTCCCGGACCTCCAGGCCTGACTCCTGATTGGCCATCGCCCTGACGATAGCCGTCATGTCGCTGTGGATGGTGAGCTGGTTTTCCTCGTGAACACCTGGAGGACGGGTGAGGTTAGAGAGGGACGAAAGCACAGGTGATTGACAAGTGATGGACAGCTGACGGACAGGTGAGGGACATGTGACGATGGACAGGTGAAGGACATATGAGGATCAGCGACATGCAGTCAGGGGAGGCATCGCCTTTGATACTCAAAGTCGGGAAATTTGCAGAGCTCCGCTACAACTACATGGGAGCGATGATACGTGAGGCAGGGCCGAGCTCTGCCTCACCTCAGATGCGTCACCCCGCAGAAGCTGGCTGGAGCGCGCGCACTAACGCATCCCTGTTACCATCTCACTGTAGGTCACACATGTAATCTTTGTAGATCCCTTTACTACATGTGTCCTGGCCATCCATAGACTCTAAAGAGCTTATTTCCCGTAGCCTATACATGATTTTTAGGCTCGCTGGTCTCATCGTACAACGGCAATGAAAAAGCACCAGGGGGGGCAGCCGTGACCTCTGCCGCACTGGAGGGGGCGATCTTGAGCTAGCTCAAATGCACTGCGGCTACAACTGCACTTCATTTTTGAAAACTCAAACTCAATAAAGAGGACTCCTACAACAAAGTCTCGGACAGCTTTGTCCAGAAGGGCAGGATAATGGACTTCATTTATAAGTAAGGGAAGGCCATGCACTACTTTCATTTGTGCTGAATGTGTGAATAGCGGTAGTACAAACATCTTGTGTAATACACTGTTCGTGCCTCCCCAGGCATTGACCTCAACGCACGTCACTGGTGAGGATGGACAGGTGTTGGACAGGTCAGGATGGACAGGTGAGAATGGACAGGTGAGGATGGACAGGTGAGGATGGACAGGTGAGGATGGACAGATGTTGGACAGGTCAGGATGGATAGGTGAGGATGGACAGGGGATGGATAGGTTATGGACAGGTGATGGACAGGTGAGGATGGACAGGTGATGGACAGGTGAGGATGGACAGGTGATGGATGGACAGGTGAGAATGGACAGGTGATGGACAGGTGAGGATGGACAGGTGATGGATGGACAGGTGTTGGACAGATCAGGATGGACAGGTGTTGGAGAGGTCAGGATGGACAGGTGAGAATGGACAGGTGATGGACAGGTGAGGATGGACAGGTGATGGATGGACAGGTGCTGGACAGGTCAGGATGGACAGGTGAGGATGGACAGGGGATGGATAGATTATGGACAGGTGATGGACAGGTGAGGATGGACAGGTGAGGATGGACAGCTGATGGATGGACAGGTGATGGACAGGCTGAAGTGAGTCTCACCGTAGTGGGGGGGCAGCCTCCCCGTCATGGCGGCGGTATGAGACACCCAGGCGGCTGGGTCGATGGGACGAACCGGCTCACCTTGAGGGCGAGGGGCAGAGACCACATTAGCATTAGCATTAGCATGGGGGGGTAAATACAGCAAATGTACAGGTGAGAGTGGACTCACTCCTGGGCAGAGAGAAGCAGCCTCGGGGGGACGGGTCCCAACACTTAGCCACCGTCAACGTGACCGGACTGCAGAGAGAGAGAGAGACAGACAGACAGACAGACAGACAGACAGACAGACAGACAGACAGACAGACAGACAGACAGACAGACAGACAGACAGACAGACAGACAGACAGACAGACAGACAGACAGACAGACAGACAGACAGACAGACAGACAGTAAGGTAAACATATGTCTCGGAGTATAGTAATACTTATTGCAGTACTTGTAGTATTATGAGAAGTGTCACCCTGGTTTGTGGACGATGTCTCTGAGGACTCGGACTGCGTCGTCGTTGCTCATGTTCTCAAAGTTAACGTCGTTCACCTGTCACACACACACACACACACACACACACACACACACACACACACACACACACACACACACACACACACACACACACACACACACACACACACACACACACACACACACACACACACACACACACACACACACACAATTACTAACAGGTATTAGTAGTAGCACCTGTAGCAGCAGTAGTAGTATTTGTAGTATAAGTACCTGTAGCAGCAGTAGTAGTATTTGTAGTATAAGTACCTGTAGCAGCAGTAGTAGTATTTGTAGTATAAGTACCTGTAGCAGCAGTAGTAGTATTTGTAGTATAAGTACCTGTAGCAGCAGTAGTAGTATTTGTAGTATAAGTACCTGTAGCAGCAGTAGTAGTATTTGTAGTATAAGTACCTGTAGCAGCAGTAGTAGTATTTGTAGTATAAGTACCTGTAGCAGCAGTAGTAGTATTTGTAGTATAAGTACCTGTAGCAGCAGTAGTAGTATTTGTAGTATAAGTACCTGTAGCAGCAGTAGTAGTATTTGTAGTATAAGTACCTGTAGCAGCATGTCCCCGGGCTCGATGCGTCCGTCGGCTGCCACCGCTCCGCCCTTCATGATGGAGCCGATATAAATCCCTCCGTCTCCTCGGTCGTTACTCTGACCCACGATGCTGATGCCCAGGAAGTTATACCTCTCTGAGGACACGAGGACAGACAGGAGGACAGACAGGAGGACAGACAGGAGGACAGACAGGAGGACAGACAGGAGGACAGACAGGAGGACAGACACGAGGACAGACACGAGGACAGACAGGAGGACAGACACGAGGACAGACAGGAGGAAAGACGGACAGACACGAGGACAGACACGAGGACAGACAGGAGGAAAGACGGACAGACACGAGGACGGACAGGAGAACAGACACGAAGGCGGACAGGAGGACGGACAGGAGGACAGACAGGAGGACAGACAGGTTCAGTGTCTCAGCCTCTATCTATGGATGGGTCTTCTCTTGGTGAACTCACCCATGTTGAGAGTAACCGTGACGACGTTCAGAGACATGGTGGAGTCAGTGACGCTGCTGAAAGACACCGACTGAGAGAAGGAGGAGCAGGGTCAGAGAGAGAGTGTGTGTGTGTGTGTGTGTGAGTGAGAGTGTGAGTGTGTGAGTGAGAGTGTGTACCCTCTCCATGCGCGGCTGTGTTTTGGGTTTCCGGTGGCGGCGGCGTTGTCGCCTCACGAGTCTCGGCGAGGAGCTGCTCTGCCCTGATTGGCTGAACCTGGAGTGACATCACAGAGAACTGGGTCAGTTTGATTGACAGCTGCATGCTTATTAAGCAACGAGGTGATCACTCACTTTATGTATAAGACGTATAAAAATGAGAAACTAAAGAAGTGGTCAATAACAATAAGAATCAACAATGTTCAGACCCGCCAGTGATCTCATATACTATATTAGATATCAGGAAGCTGTCAAAAATGATAGGAGCAAAACATTTAGTATTATATCAATCATTTAAATAAAGGAATAAAAAATATAAAACTTTAACAAGATACATTTACAAAGAAAAGAGTGGAAAGACAGATATCACTTTAGATGTAAAGACTGTAAATCACAATAAATGAAAAGACATTCATAAATAAAAACAAACCTTTGAGACAAGATTAAAAGCATCAATAACAAAGTGGTCCTCCAGCCCGGTTTCTCCCTCTGATGTAGGAGTGACAGGAACAGATGACTCTCCTCTCAACGGGGACTCTTTTATCCGCGGCACAATGAGCACGCCGCTCCGCCGCCACATGACCCGCAGCAGCCAATCACAGCGCAGCAGCTGAACAGGTTTACTGGAGCAGAAGAACCGGACCGGAGGGCCTTCAGCCACTGACCAATCAGAGCACTGCTGATGAGGTCACTCAGTACATGACCAGGATGCTTATGGAGCAACCATAGGATGCAACGTATTTATTATGGGATACGACTGGCTCCTCTTCTTCATGTCTTTTATACATAACTATGTCCGACCCCCTCTGTGTTCAGAGTCTCAGGAAGAAAAGAACCCCCCCCCACCGCCTTATCAGCTGGATCTCCTCCTAGAGCACCATTGTGTTTCTTTAAACCAATCAGCTCTCAGAGGGGCGTGGCCAGCAGCAGCTCGTTAGCATTTAAAGCTACAGACTCAGAATCAGCACTTTAGGAGCAGGGCTGAAACAGAGGGGGTTATGGGATGATCTGTTTGGGGTTTCAGCCAATCAGAGACAGGCTCTGGATATACCAGAGACCTGGAGTATAGTGATGAAGAGGATGATGATAGGGGACCTTTAAGACTGGGGGCCTTAGTGTGAGAGACTTTTGAG
>NC_086366.1:348588-356088 GCF_036324505.1 Eleginops maclovinus
CACTGGGCCATAGAACAAAACCAACATAATTATAATGCAAAGAAATATAATCACAACAACAACAACAACAACAACAACTGATAATAATACAATAAACAATACAAATGGAAAAATAACGAGAAATAAATCAAATAATAATCAGAATAAATATTATAACAATACCAATTATAAAAGGGATGATAATAAATAACAAGACTCAAAATACATGTTTTATTTATTACGCTGGTCACGTGACTCACCCAAAATCCGCGTCCTCGCTCTTGAAGAAGAACTTCACGTTCGGTTTGTTCAGCACGAGCTTGAAGTCCGCCAGGGTGACGCTCTGCGGGGACACGTTGATCCGGATCAGGTACGGGGTCTCCTGGTCCTCCAGGTGGTAAACCACCCGGGTCTCCATTGGGGTGGGGGGGAGAAACCTGTCTCTCTGCACCTGACTCTCTCTGTCTCTGTCTCTCTGAACCTGTCTCTCTATCTGTCTCTCTGAACCTGTCTGTCCTCCTGTCTGTCTCTGTCTCTCTGGGTCCAGATGTGTCTCCGTCCAGCTGCTGATGCCCTGTCTTCTCCGGAAGTCACGCCGCAGCCGTGACTAGAACAATAAAACACACCACTTCCGTTGGAGCCCTTCAGAATAAGAGCAGAGACTAGAGACTTCCATGTGACGGTGCAGTTTTTTTTATTGTAGAAATATGACAACAGATTTTAAATGATATGACGATGTTAAATATGTACTAAATATTATAAAATCTTTTTAAAATAAATATTTCGTTTATAAATATCAACAAATATGATCTAACACTAAAACAATCAAATACACCACATCCGTTTCAGCCCTTCAAAGTAAGAGCAGAGACTGAAATCCTTTAGTGATCGCTGAGAGCTTTTATTAATACATGCTTTGTAGCTTTCTAAAATATAGGATAACACAATAAAAATAATGTAAATATCTTAAATAAATACCAGAAATATCTGGTTTATACTCTCTGTATGAATACACATACTAAAATAATGTAAAAATACAGTTTAGAAACAAGAAATCGGAAGTGAAGCAAACGTCAATATTTAACAAAAGTACATGTTTAATAAAAATCATACACACATACGTGTATATATATATATATATATATATATATATATATATATATATATATATATATATATATATATATATATATATATATCTCTATATATATCTCTATATAAAGTGGGGAGAACAAGTATTTGATACACTGCCGATCTTGCAGGTTCTCCCTCTCACAAATCATGTAGAGGTCTGTATTTTTATCATAGGTACTCTTCAACTGTGAGAGAAGGAATCTAAAACAGAAATCCAGAAAATCACATCGTATGATTTTTAAATAATTAGTTTGCATTTTATTGGATGACAGAAGTATTTGATACATCAGAAAAACAGAACTTAATATCCGGTACAGAAACCTTTGTTTGCAATCACAGAGAGCAGACGTTTCCTGTAGTTCTTGACCAGGTTTGCTCAAACTGCAGCAGGGATTTTGGCCCCCTCCTCCATGCAGATCTTCTCCAGATCCTTCAGGTTCCGGGCTGTCGCTGGGCAAAACGGACTTTCAGCTCCCTCCAAAGATTTTCTATTGGGTTCAGGTCTGGAGACTGGCTAGGCCACTCCAGGACCTTGAGATGCTTCTTACGGAGCCACTCCTTAGTTGCCCTGGCTGTGTGTTTGGGGTCGTTGTCATGCTGGAAGACCCAGCCACGACCCATCTTCAATGCTCTTACTGAGGGAAGGCGGTTGTTGGCTAAGATCTCGCGATACATGGCCCCATCCATCCTCCCCTCAATACGGTGCAGTCGTCCTGTCCCCTTTGCAGAAAAGCATCCCCAAAGAATGATGTGTCCACCTCCATGCTTCACGGGTGGGATGGTGTTCTTGGGGTTGTACTCATCCTTGTTCTTCCTCCAAACACGGCGAGTGGAGTTTAGACCAAAAAGCTCTATTTTTGTCTCATCAGACCACATGACCTTCTCCCATTCCTCCTCTGGATCATCCAGATGGTCATTGGCAAACTTCAGATGGGCCAGGACATGCGCTGGCTTGAGCAGGGGGACCTTGCGTGCGCTGCAGGATTTTAATCCATGACGGCGTAGTGTGTTACTGATGGCTTTCTTTGAGACTGGGGTCCCAGCTCTCTTCAGGTCATTGACCAGGTCCTGCCGTGTAGTTGTGGGCTGATCCCTCACCTTCCTCATGATCATTGATGTCCCACGAGGTGAGATCTTGCATGGAGCCCCAGACCGAGGGAGATTGACCGTCATCTTGAACTTCTTCCATTTTCTAATAACTGCACCAACAGTTGCCTTCTCACCGAGCTGCTTGCCTATTGTCCTGTAGCCCATCCCAGCCGTGTGCAGGTCTACATTTTATCCCTGATGTCCTTACACAGCTCTCTGGTCTTGGCCATTGTGGAGAGGTTGGAGTCTGTTTGATTGAGTGTGTGGACAGGTGTCTTTTATACAGGTAAGGAGTTCAAACAGGTGCAGTTAATACAGGTAATGAGTGGAGAACAGGAGGGCTTCTTAAAGAAACACTAACAGGTCTGTGAGAGCCGGAACTCTTACTGGTTGGTAGATGATCAAATACTTCTGTCAGCAATAAAATGCAAATGAATTCTTTAAAAATCATACGATGTGATTTTCTGGATTTCAGTTTTAGATTCCGTCTCTCACAGTTGAAGAGTACCTATGATAAAATTACAGACCTCTACATTTTGCTTTGTAAGTGGGAAAACCTGCAAAATCGGCAGTGTATCAAATACTTGTTCTCCCCACTGTGTATGTATATATATATATATATATATAAATATCTAGAGATAGAGGTATATATATATACACACACACATATATTTTTAATTTGATTAACCTGAGTTTACAGCTCATAGAGTACAGCGAGTCCAAGTTGTAACAGCAGTATCTCTGAGCACAGGGACTACAGCACGACCACACACTGATACACACACACTTTATAAAGTCCGGCAGCACTAACCGGGTCAGTGTGGTGCTGTTTACTCACCGGACTTTAATCACCGTTCTGTTAGTGAGCATTGGGAAGAGCAGGCAGACGTTCTCCTGTGTATTATTGCAGCTATGGGATGGAATCAGTACATGGGCTACACAGGCTGCCATCACAAGCAAAACCATAAGGAAAACTACGCTGGTAAAATGAGTAGGAAACGGCTTCTGCCTCAACAGGATGTCAGAGCAGTGAAGGTAGTCAGAGGAGCTGTGCTGACATCACCTGTCTAAAGCCAGAGACACTCTCAGAACACTGTCACTGATGGGGGGGGGGGGGGGGGGGGGGGTATGCATCAGCTGCTCGTGGGACAGTCAGACAGTGAACATGAATCAGTCATCAGAGGGCACGTAAACGATGACGCAGCTCCACTCGGCCAATGAGCGGTGGAAACACAAGGGGTGCTACAGGCTAGAACCAGAAAAGCAAAACATTGGATCTTCAAACAGATCCGGTTTGGTGGAAGAGGGGCATAGCGGACTGTTGCAGGCTCCGCAGACCTCCAAAGGCCAGGTGGGACCCAAGGAAAGGATCAGGGGCCGGAGCTGGAGCGGGAAGCACGGTTGCTGGGGCTGGAGCCGGTATCTTCGCCTTGCGTCGCTTACCATGAGGCCGTGAAGCCTTGCGGAGGCTCAGAGGACCTCGAAAAGCCAGACGAGATCCAACAAAAGGGTCCTCAAAATGAGCCGTGTTGGGAACTGTGACAGGCAGGGGGCTAGCATGCCTGGGGCTAGCAGGCTTGGAATCAGGTTTGGCATCAGAACTACCAAGAAAGTCTTCTACACACTCTGATAATACATTCTTTGACCAGGGCCTTGAAGTTACTTGCATGCCGCAGACATGATTGCTTGCCTTTCCTCCCTACTAGAGGCGTAGCGGCAGTCATTCTTGAGGCAAATTAAATGATAAGTTACCTCATACAGGTCGCCTGCTGGGTCCATTTTTGGTTAGATCCTTCTATCAGGGGGAGCAAAGCAGGCAGGACCTTTATTTCAAGGCCATGAGACTAAGCCAAACAGATCAGAACTCTCTCCCTAAATGAGACATCCAAAATCTACGAGGATTTTACAACAACTGAAGGACAAACAGAACTTAAATACTAGAACAGTGATCACAAAGACAAGACACAGGTGGGGAAGGAGGAAAAACACAGGAGCACCAGGTGAACACAATCAGGTAATCAAGCAGGAGGGGAACACAGAGACAGGAAGTAGAACCAGAAATAACTAGGGGAATGCACACTTTTCAAAATAAAAGCCAGACAAATCGTGACATTTCTACAGTTTCGGTTCTTGAGAGGATCTGTGTCAACATCAAATTCACTTCAATTTAACAACGCATTTTCAACCTATAATTTTGAAGGTTACTTGTTTCCAAATCTGCTGTTGAGACATTTTTTTGTGAAATAATAAATGAATAAATCCTTTAAACACAGAAAAAGCACAATCTGTAGTTTCAAGTGTTTATTTGTAGTCCAACAGCCATTACAATCTGTGAAGAGGCGTTCAGGGACAGCCGAAAACAGCAGGGCGTTTCAGCTTCATATCGTCTGTTTGTCCCAAATATTATAAATAAATGTTGTTGTTTTAAACTCTCTCGTATCCTCGGTGTCGGAGTGAAATACTGAATATTAAAACTGATGCAGATTGAAGCATTTTATTGCTGAAGGTAGACGCTGTCAGTTCCCAGCTGCAGTGAATATGCATTAAGGCCACTCGGGTAAAAGACACTGGTTTTAAGAAACGCTGAGTCATGAATCAGGAGGTAGAGTTAAAGATGATTGGTTAGTTTCTGCTACACGTTATTGGAGTTAAAAATAACCAGCCGTCTGAGACAGTGAACGCACCGTTCCTCCCCCTGAGTCTGAGCCACAGGTGAGTTTATCTTTGAAGTCAGAAGGAGAAGAAGAAGAAGAAGAAGAAGGAGAAGGAGAAGGAGAAGGAGAAGGAGAAGGAGGAGAAGGAGGAGAAGGAGAAGAAGAAGGAGAAGGAGAAGGAGAAGGAGAAGGAGAAGAAGGAGAAGGAGAAGGAGAAGAAGAAGAAGAAGAAGAAGAAGAAGAAGGAGAAGGAGAAGGAGAAGAAGGAGGAGAAGGAGAAGAAGAAGAAGAAGAAGACGCTCCAGAGGCTTGTCTCTGTCGGGGGGGGGGGATCTCCAAATATCAAACAGCTTCACTCAGACGGTTCAATCCCTTTCAGATCCCAGCCTTTCTCTGTGTTTTGTCCAGGTGTGCAGGTGTGCAGGTGTGCAGGTGTGCAGGTGTGCAGGTGTCCAGGTGTCCAGGTGTGCAGGTGTGCAGGTGTGCAGGTGTCCAGGTGTGCAGGTGTGCAGGTCACATGATAAAGCTGAATTCAAACCGCACCACGATCACAGACTTTTTTTACGAACAGATTCAGTGTGAAGTTATTCAGCATCACTGATAATGTCTGAGTTCAATCCTTGGGAAATGTGTTGTTGTTGTTGTTAGTATGCACACAGAGATAAGCCCCGCCCATTCGCAAGCGTGTCTAGTTTGAGTGACGGGAGTAAACACCTATGATGCTGCAGTTATACTCACAGGAGTCACACCCGGTGTGAACGCAGCTTCAGGATTAAAGAGCAGGAGGTCTGGAGACGGTCCCCAGTCTGTTGTTCAGCCACAAAGAGGAAGAGGAAGAGGAAGAGGAGCTGAAACGCTCCTGTCTCATTTCAAGTCATCAGATAAAGTGCACTGAGGGGGAATAAGGCACAGACCTGGCGTCCAATAGGAGTCTCGCTGACGTCCAATAAGAGAAGGCGTCACTAGGTCTCCGGGTAGCTTTGAGCAGCTCAGAGTTTAGAGGAAGAAGTGCTGAAAGTCACATGACGCTGAAGGTCACATGACGCTGAAAGTCACATGACGCTGAAAGTCACATGATGCTGAAGGTCACATGACGCTGAAGGTCACATGACGCTGCCGGTCACATGGCGCTGAAGGTCACATGACGCTGAAAGTCACATGACGCTGAAGGTCACATGGCGCTGCCGGTCACATGACGTTGAAGGTCTCTCGACGCTGAGAGTCACACGACGCTGAAGGTCACTCGACGCTGAGAGTCACACGATGCTGAAGGTCACTTGACGCTAAAGGTCACTTGACGCTAAAGGTCACACGACGCTGAAGGTCACTCGACGCTAAAGGTCACACGACGCTGAAGGTCACACGACGCTGAAGGTCACTCGACGCTAAAGGTCACACGACACTGAAGGTCACACGACGCTGCCGGTCACATGACGCTGAAGGTCACACGACGCTGAGGGTCACATGGCGCTGAGGGTCACTTGACGCTGAGGGTCACATGACGCTGAAGGTCACATGGCGCTGCCGGTCACATGACGCTGAAGGTCACACGACGCTGCCGGTCACACGACGCTGAAGGTCACACGACGCTGAGGGTCACACGGCGCTGAGGATCACTTGACGCTGAGGGTCACATGACGCTGAAGGTCACATGATGCTGAAGGTCACATGGCGCTGAGGGTCACTTGTCGCTGAGGGTCACATGACGCTGAAGGTCACCTGGCGCTGAAGGTCACGTGACGCTAAAGGTCACATGACGCTGAGAGTCACATGACGCTGAGAGTCACTTGACGCTGAGAGTCACATGATGCTGAGAGTCACATGATGCTGCCGGTCACATGGAGCTGAAGGTCACATGGCGCTGAAGGTCACATGACGCTGAAGGTCACATGACGCTGAAGTTCACATGACGCTAAAGGTCACATGACGCTGAGAGTCACATGGCGCTGAAGGTCACATGACGCTGAAGGTCACTTGACGCTGAGAGGTCACATGACGCTGAAGTTCACATGACGCTAAAGGTCACATGACGCTGAGAGTCACATGGCGCTGAGAGTCACTTGACGCTGACAGTCACATGACGCTGAAGCTCACATGACGCTAAAGGTCACATGACGCTGAAGTTCACATGACGCTAAAGGTCACATGACGCTGAGAGTCACATGGCGCTGAAGGTCACATGACGCTGAAGGTCACTTGACGCTGAGAGGTCACATGATGCTGCCGGTCACATGGCGCTGAAGGTCACATGGCGCTGAAGGTGACATGACGCTGAAGGTCACTTGACGCTGAGAGTCACTTGACGCTGAAGTTCACATGACGCTGAAGTTCACATGACGCTTAAGGTCACATGACGCTGAAGTTCACATGAGGCTTAAGGTCACATGACGCTGAAGTTCACATGACGCTAAAGGTCACATGACGCTGAGAGTCACATGGCGCTGAAGGTCACTTGACGCTGAGAGTCACTTGACGCTGAGTCACATGATGCTGCCGGTCAAATGACACTGAAGGTCACATGGCGCTGAGGGTCACATGACGCTGAAGTTCACATGACGCTAAAGGTCACATTGCGCTAAAGGTCACATGACGCTGAGAGTCGCGTGATCACGCCGACACATTTACGTCCTGCAGAGCAATGGTT
>NC_086366.1:361088-383588 GCF_036324505.1 Eleginops maclovinus
GTGTGTGTTTGTCTGGGTGTGTGTCTGGGTGTGTGTGTGTGTGTGTGTGTGTGTCTGGGTGTGTGTGTGTGTGTCTGGGTGTGTGTGTGTGTGTGTCTGGGTGTGTGTCTGTGTGTGTGTGTGTGTGTGTGTGTGTGTGTGTGTGTGTGTGTGTGTGTGTCTGGTGTGTGTGTGTGTGTGTGTGTGTCTCACCCTCACAGACGCAGTGTAAGTGCTCTTCACAGCAGGAGTGTCGAAGCATGGGAAGAAGGATCTGTTGCAGACCGAGTGTCCCTGAGTGAAGACCAGAGGCCGGGTCTGTCCACAGGTGAGCTCCGAGTCCAGCCACCAGATCTGCACACAGGTACCCATCACTACAGATCCCACAATGCACTGCGTGGCAGATCCCACATTCACTGTTCCCCCTGGTTTCTGGACTACATTAAAGGGTTTTCTAAACCTAAACTAAAAATACTTACCTTAAACACTGAGAAACACTCAAACTAGAGACTAAACCTACTTAACTTAAACTAGAGACTAAAATCACCTAACTCAAACTAGAGAGTAAAACCACTTAACTTAAACTACACTAAAACCATTTAACTCAAACTAGAGACTAAAACACTTAACTTAAACTACACTTAAACCACTTAACTCAAAATAGAGACTAAAACCACTTAACTTAAACTAGACTAAAACCACCTAACTCAAACTAGAGACTAAAACCACTTAACTCAAAATAGAGACTAAAACCACTTAACTTAAACTAGACTAAAACCATTTAACTCAAACTAGAGACTAAAACACTTAACTTAAACTACACTAAAACCACTTAACTCAAAATAGAGACTAAAACCACTTAACTTAAACTAGACTAAAACCACTTAACTCAAACTAGAGACTAAAACCACTTAACTCAAACTAGAGACTAAAACCACTTAACTTAAACTAGACTAAAACCACTTAACTCAAACTAGAGACTAAAACCACCTAACTCAAAATAGAGACTAAAACCACTTAACTTAAACTAGACTAAAACCACTTAACTCAAACTAGAGACTAAAACCACTTAACTCAAAATAGAGACTAAAACCACTTAACTTAAACTAGACTAAAACCACTTAACTCAAAATAGAGACTAAAACCACTTAACTTAAACTAGACTAAAACCACTTAACTCAAACTAGAGACTAAAACCACTTAACTCAAAATAGAGACTAAAACCACTTAACTTAAACTAGACTAAAACCATTTAACTCAAATAGAGACTAAAACCACTTAACTTAAACAACACTAAAACCACTTAACTCAAACTAGAGACTAAAACCACTTAACTCAAAATAGAGACTAAAACCACTTAACTTAAACTAGACTAAAACCACTTCACTCAAACTAGAGACTAAAACCACTTAACTCAAACTAGAGACTAAAACACTTATCTTAAACTAGACTAAAACCACTTAACTCAAACTAGAGACTAAAACACTTATCTTAAACTAGAGACTAAAACACTTATCTTAAACTAGACTAAAACCACTTTACTCAAACTAGAGACTAAAACACTTATCTTAAACTAGAGACTAAAACACTTATCTTAAACTAGACTAAAACCACTTTACTCAAACTAGAGACTAAAACACTTATCTTAAACTAGAGACTAAAACACTTATCTTAAACTAGACTAAAACCACTTTACTCAAACTAGAGACTAAAACACTTATCTTAAACTAGACTAAAACCACTTAACTCAAACTAGAGACTAAAACACTTATCTTAAACTAGAGACTAAAACACTTATCTTAAACTAGACTAAAACCACTTTACTCAAACTAGAGACTAAAACACTTATCTTAAACTAGACTAAAACCACTTAACTCAAACTAGAGACTAAATGAATCAGAACCTTGTCTCCTTACCGCCGGTCCGTCCGTGGTACTGTACCGGACAGTGATCTGGATCAGCCGGCCAGTTTCAGGGCGTTGGGGGGCAGGCTGATGTTCAGGGATGACCCGTAGTCCGTGAACGGGTCGACCCGGTAGGTGAGGGACAGCGGATCCATCTGACCCGGGACCTTACAGTCTATGGACTGGATCAGAAGGGAGGGGTGGGAGTCCAGAACCAGGGTCTGGACCCCTGGCTGCATCGGGACCAGGTCCAGAACCAGCCAGCCGCTCAGCTCCTTCACGGCGAAGTTGATCCGGAGATCCAGGTGAAGGTGTCTCAGCGTGAAGCAGCGGAAGTTAGACGCCGAAGTCACGTCCACCAGGGGGCACCGCGGGGTCCTGGGACCAGGACCTGCTGATGGCCGGAACCCGGGACTCCCCGAGACTGGAGGGGATTTACGGCAGCAGCACAGAGAGGTGGGGGTCTGCTGGACGTCCGCCATCCTGGTTCTAAACCGGGACTGAACCCACTTAGACTGGCAC
The DNA here is from genome assembly GCF_036324505.1 of Eleginops maclovinus. Classification (NCBI taxonomy): domain Eukaryota; kingdom Metazoa; phylum Chordata; class Actinopteri; order Perciformes; family Eleginopidae; genus Eleginops; species Eleginops maclovinus. The sequence goes on from NC_086366.1 coordinate 363,494, forward strand.
TAACTGCATCCAGAAACAGAACTAGCACCAACTATCTTCAGGATCACAAACTGATCAGGTCTGACATTAAAACCAGTTCTAGACCCGAGACTGTCTGATGTCATTCCTCTATATAAGCCAGGCCAGACCAAATTCAGGAACCAAGTCTAACAAACCTGAGGTACCCACGTAAGGACACTTAAATCCAGGAATAAAACCAGAACCAGGTTTCAAACCAATCTGTATGTGAAGTACATATAATTGAAGTCCAGACCAGATCCAGACCGGCTGTAAACAGATAAGAACCCTAACCACCAGAATCTGATTAAACACATTAAACCGCAGTAAGGACACCTGTGAACTGGACCGGGTCTTAAACCAGACTGAGCTTTAAAGGCAGATTTAACTAAATTCAACAAAACCTGAACCACAGTCCTGAATCCAGCCCTCATGTAACCAGAATACACTAGAACCTGAACTGACCTCTCACTGGGACCACAACAGACCTTGGGTTTTAGACCGGGTCTGAGCACAGAAAGGACACTTGAATGGAGACGGATTTAAAGGGAACAGTTAAAGGCTGAGTAAAACTATATTCACCAAGACCTGAACCACATGTAAACCCTCATGCAACCAGACTACATTAGAGCCTAGACTGAAGCCCTGTAGACTCTTACACCTCACAGAGGAACCATAGCACAACCTCACAGAGCCGGTTTAATGTAGATCCGGTCTAAACCCAGACCCTGACAGGAAGAGGCTTTAAAGGGAACACTAGAGGCTGATTTGAGATCATTACACCCTATTCAACACACACTCAGTAAAGCCCTTTAGCCCGGGTTAGCTGCTGTAATTAGCCTCATTAGCTCTAGTTAACCCGGTTTATAAACAGGCTAAATAACAAGCTAATTAGCATTAGCTGTGATTAGCATTAGCTCCAGCAGACAGCGGCTCCCCCTGAGAGCTGAGGCCGGCTCCCTGCTCTGTTTCCCGAGCTCTGACAGCGGGTCGTCCCTACGGTTCGGTTTGTGTGTCGGTGTGAAGGAGAGGTTAGTGATCCATCATGGGGGAGAGAGGAGGCTCCGCTCCCCACAAACAGGAAGTCTCAGCCGGGGAAGTTAGTGCAGCCTTGGGGGGGCGCTGCGGAGCTCAGTTTTTATTTTATTTAGTATTTAACTAACGGAAAGGTCCTTTAAAATCAACATGTCAATCAGAGTCTACGAAGAGACAAATGGATAAGTGTCAGGTGGGATCAGAAGACAGGAATAAACATCACAAAGACATGGCAGCAGATAAAGGGCGGTCAGATCTCCCGGCTCCCGTGCTGCTCCGAGAACTTCATACCCACCGAGGGGTCGGATCCGCACTGTTTCACTTAAATGCGATTTCACTCAAAGTTTGGTTTGTTCATTTGTATTTTGAGATGTTTATTTAGTAGATGTACTGACAAAACCCTCCTAAGGTCAGGAAAATAAAGTGGCTCTTTGACAGGCATTTAACACATAGCCGTCAGTCTTCAGAGAAATAAGTGTACTTAATATTTGACAGGTTTCATTGCTTTATTTTAATGTTATAACAGCTTTTATTATCATTGTTTTAATCTTAAACTGTTTTTGCACCCAGGATAATCCCTGCTTCCCCAGTTCACTGTGACATCACCGGGGAATCCACCAATCGGCTGGCAGCAGACACTTCAGAGGAGACAGTCCTCCAGGCTGCTGATTGGCTACTGTTAGAGGCTTCACTATAGAGATGTTTCTCACACACACACACACACGCACGCACACGCACACGCACACCTCAGTGCTTCATGAGTGGTGGTTAACCGTTAGATAGAGCATTGAAATGATAGACAGGAGGCGGAGGACCTGAAATCAGTTTTATTGTTTGTGAACATCAGAGGATTCCTCTTCAGACTCGAGAGGGGTACAGCATCTGAAACAGAAGACAGGAAGTCAGATCCCCACCACAAAGACACACCTTCACTCAGTCCCAAGGGGGCCCAGGGACACCTCTGTATGGATTATCCCAGTACTGCCGACTTATGATGAGCCAAACATCCTGGTATAAAGTCTGATGTTCAGGGAGTGCGTTCAGGGTCTGCAGGAGAACTCACCACTCTGATCCGGTGTCCGATGGCCTTGGCGGGCAGGTTGCTGCTGAACTTGGCTCTCACCATGCCGCTGCTGCCGTGCGCCCGGGTCACTTTACCCCAGATCACACGCGTCTTGTTGGGCTTCCCGCCGGGCGTCACAGTGTTCCTGCAGACACAGCGCAGGGCCCGTTAACACATGCTCACACACTCCTCTAACACACAAATCTATAACACACACACACACACACACACACACACACACACACACACAGCCCATGCTTTTATTTTGAAGGGCTCCTGTGCTTCCTGTTTTTAACTGTCTTATTTTGAATGTCAGACCGGGGGTCTCAGGTTGAAAACTGGAGATCATGCCCCGCCCCCCCTCGGCTTCTCGCTGCATGCTGATGGGTTCTGTTGGATGACATCATCACTGGGCGCCTGCAGGGTCTCTGTACAGACTCGCTGTGATGTCACATCCTGTCTGTGATGTCAGGTCCTGTCTCAGCAGCTGATGGGTCCATCATGAAGCACTGAAGCATGATGGGAGCTGAGGCCGCAGGAGGGGATTGTGGGAGATCAGACCTTTTACTTATCATCACAGACCCCCGTCTGATATAATGGCCCTGTAGCTTCCATCTCTGGCCCTTTCCTGGGACAAGCTAAACGCCCCATCTGTGGGACCAGTAACGGGATTCAGATTCCAGAGTGGGGTTTTAGTGAGGACCATTACAATCAATCAGAAGCTTTTAATGAAGATCTGATTTCATAACGACTTCATCAGCTGGTTATTAAAAGCCTCCTGATTGTACAGTTCTGATTGTTAACGAGCTTTTCTCTTCACCAAGGGGTTTCAGATTCAGAGGAGTGACGACTCCAGAGAAACAGTCCGACTGAATGCTGAGTCAAGTGACCCACTGCTTAGGTGTGTGAGTGTGCGTGTGTTCACTCACTTCTTGGCCTTGTAGACGTAGGCGCAGCGTTTCCCGAGGTAGAAGTCGACCTCGTTGCGGGTGTAGCAGCCCTCCACCTTCAGCAGCGCCGTGTGCTCACGCTGATTCCTCAGACCGCGCTTATAGCCGGCGAAGATGGCCTTACTCCATAGTCTGCAAACACACACAACACACGTTAGATATCTAGAGACACACCAGATATCATCCTGACACTGCGCTTCCAGCGGTGGAGATGATCACCTTAATCCATTCTGAATACAGAGAGAAATACATCACGTTCTTTGGTTAGCTGGTAAAGCCTCTCTGCTCAACACTCATAACAGGAGGGTCTCACCTTCCAGGCATAGTCAGTCTTCTCCAGGTGGATCCACCTGAAACACAGATCAATAAACTTTAACATCTCAAAGCTTAAATGTCTAACAGACTATTGAGATATCTGAGCTCAGTCTCAACCTGCAGAGTGTAATCCTGATTAGTGAACAGGAATCCATGTTCTGAGCAGCGTGTTGATAAACTGAACCAGTGTTGTTTCTCCTGAGGGATAACGCCTCACCACCACATCAGGTCTTTATATCTACGCCACTGATCATCAAGATCCATCTCCTCACAGCTCGTGCAGAGACATCATGTCTGTTTCCTGCAGCGCTGCCAGGAGTCCAGACATCAGCTGGAGAAACAGCCTGAACAATCAAAGCCCACCTCAGATTGATCAGAGACCGGCTCTGAAGGTGCAGTTCTCAAACAGACTCTTGTCTCTTTAGCACATCTGTTTCAGAGTAACTTCTCAGACTGTGATTAAAGATCAGCTGTTAAATCCTCATATAGACAACAGGAGTCAGAACTCAACCAGAACGTCTGCTTTCTGCTGAACACTGTAACACATGAGCTCACCTAACCCTCCAACAGATCATTATGACTATTATTACACGCTAGTCTGCAGACAGTAATACATGACACTGATGCTAACAGGCTAACGCGTTGACCCACCTGTTCACTGTATGTTTCTACCCCTGATTAAAGCACCTTAAACGCAGGACCTGTTGCTTTGTTCCTCCTGCAGGAACCCGGGACACTCTGAAGCTAACATGCCAACAGCTAAACAGCACTAGTCAGAGCCAAGTTTAGCATCAAATGTCCCCGTTGCTATTGTTCAGTTATTATTTGACCTAAAGTCTTAAACGGGACCAACATATTGTTCTTAACTACTTTTACTGACCATTTTTAAGATAATTTTATATGAACATGGCTGAATGAATGCAAGGAATGAGCCGCATGCTAAAGGGCTAACAGTAGCTCCTCTCGCTGTAACACCACCACGTTTCTCTCTTGAGCGCCACAAAATACACAGACACTTCTCTCTAAGTCCCCGGGAATCAGTCTCTCTCCCTGGCTGCAGCTCCAGCAACACCCCGCTGTTCCTCCAAGTCTCCCCGGAGCCTCTCTGATCTGATAGCTCTTCTCTCTCAATCCGGGCTGAATCTCCTCCATCCCGGCTTTAACTCCGGAAGAACTCCCCCCGCTGTCAGGGGATTTCTCTTCCCTGTATTCGCTGCTGATTATCGGAAAGAAACGCTTCGGATTTTAGGTGTTTTTCGTCACTTTTCTCGGACATGTTGGATCTTACCGTCACTATGAGGAGGAAGATGGCGGAAAGAAAGCGAGCAGGGAATGCTGGGAAAATATTGTAAACAGAGGTGACCGAAGATCTGCCTGATCAGAAAGAACGGTTTCAATTTAGCTTCATTACTCTCATAGTCACCTTATTTTTATCAGAAATACTTCCTAAAATTCACTTTAATTTATTTGACCTCATATGGTTTTTATTATTATTGAAAAAGAGAAATAATAAATGTTTTACATTTAGGATTTTTCAATGGTATATTAGAGAGTATTCTAATGTCACTATATTTTATAATGTTAAGGCCCTCCTGTTGAAGTCCTTCTACTGATAATATTTATATATTACCTTTATTTTATTTGTATCTTTTATTTTATAAGTCATTTTGTAATTCCTGAAGATTTACTGTCAAAAAGCTGCTGTGATAAAACAATATCCCAACTTAAATGTAAAAATATTGTTTCTATCCAATAATAATAATAATGCATTGTATTTATACATCACTTTTCAGAAGACACTTCCGGTTTAAAATTCATAAACACATAATTAAAACAATAGACTTAAAATATGTAAATCACAACATAAATTAAAACCAATCTATGAGCATTTGTCTTTATTTAAAAGTAAAAATACTTAGTTTAATGTTATAACCTCTTTAAATGTGTTTTGTCTAAGTTATGAAATAAAGCTTTGGTTTTAAATATCTCAGGCTTGAATTGATCTTTGTCTTATTTCTATTTATTTACACAGAATCTGATCCGTGACTCTCACCTGTTCGAAACACAAAACTCACATTTCAGAACCACTTTTAACTTAATGCTGAGTTTGATATATTTTAACTGTGTTGTTTTTTCTTGGGTCTATAAATAAGAGAGGAAATCGTAAATGTTAACCTCATGTTGTTTCTCTCTGTGTTTTACATTCTGTATTTATAATTATTATAATTATAAGTTTAGTTGATCATTCTTTTCTTCAAACGTTCTCTTCAAAATGTCTCCAGTATTTATTGGTTTTCTTAATAAAAACAAATCTATTAAATTGTGCAAAAGTAAAGAAGCCCTACCATCTCTGAACCCCTGGAGCTCCAGACACTGGTTTCTTTCTTCCTGTGGCTCTTTATGCCCTCAGTTTGAATTCATTGAGCACTGCTCGGATGTGCCTGATAACAAAACACCTTTTAAACATTTATCATGTGATTTCTAGTATTTGTTGAATAATTGTTTTTACAGTTTTCTCTTTTTTTCGTCTTAATAATAATAATACATTTTATTTGGGGGGCGCCTTTCATAGCACCCAAGGACACCTTACAGGGCATAGGGTAATATAGGGAGCGTTAAAACAGTGGACAGGGGTAAACAAGACCCACAACAGGAAGTGGAAATGCACTACAGTTTATAGTGAGCCAGTTTGAATAGGTGGGTTTTGAATGTTGTTATGGAATCAGACTGTCGGATATGTAGTAGCAGGGAGGTCCAGAGTCTGGGTGCCGAGGTGAGAGCTGGGGATGGAGAGTAGTCCAACGGAGGAAGAGCGGAGGGTGCGGAAGGGGGTGTACTCCTGAAGGAGGTCAGTGATGGGGGCTTGGTTGTGGAGAGCTTTCTTGTAGTCAACACGGTATCCTACAGGAAGCCAGTGTTGGTGAATGAGAATGGGGGTGATGTGGTCGGATGAGTTGGTGCGGGTGGTGATCCGGCAGCACAGTTCTGAATTATTTGCAGTCTATTGGTGGTCTAGTGGTTAGGATTCGGCGCTCTCACCGCCGCGGCCCGGGTTCGATTCCCGGTCAGGGAACGATTCTTTTTTGCACCATGTATGTTGAGTTTGCACCATGTATGTTGAGTTGTTGGAGGAGCACGCGACATAAGATTTTCATTGCCAACATATACGCTGTATCTGCTGTGCATATGACAAATAAAGCCTTGAACCTTGAACCTTGAACCTTGAGTTTGGTGGGAAGGCCAGTCAGGAGTGCATTGCAGTAATCAATCCGGGATGTAACGAATGAGTGGACCAGGATTTCAGGGCTGGGTCGGGACAGAGAGGAGTGGAGTCTGGAGAGGTTTATGTTCTTTAATTTGTATTTTTTGAGATTTAAATGTTTATTATTTTCATTAAAAACACAAGAAGTGTCCTAGGACTTATGTTATATCTTCATTACATTAATGAATAGACACAAATAACGGCCCTGACCTAAAATGTGAAGATTCTTATTTATGTTTTAACTTCTCTTTGATATTAATCTAAAACAATTCAGATTTTAATGTCAAAATGTTGAAAGCAGTTATTTATGTTAGAGCAGAAAAACATTGGTATTATTCAGGCTTTTTCTAACCATGAATGCATGGCTTTATACTTCAATGGCAGCGAGACTAAAGAGCTGGTTTGAGTGCAGAGGGAGCATCTGACACTACATACAAAATATGCAATCAAATCAATTTTGTTGCTAATCTTTGACACATTCCATACTCCAATAGCTCCGAGGAAGAACAATGAAAGATGGAGATCATTTTCAATCTAAAAACATGGTCAAATGCACCAGAATGCAGAAGAATTGCAGAAAAAAGGAGGACCCCCAGACCCCCGGACCCCCTGCTAAAATGTGTCCCCTCCACACTCAAAATGCTGCTAACACCTTGTATGGAAAATAAGTCATCTTTTGATTTTTTCTGTAATAAATTATGAATAAAAGGAATTCAAAGGGTTGAAATCCTGAAAAGTATTGGATGTTTGGTGGTTTTGAGAACGTTAGAAGTTTTTAAGTGACTTCTTGATGTACGATGACGGTGTTCGGAGGGTGCAAAATGCATCAATAGACATGTAAGACTAAAACACTTCAGACCACACGCCGAGACCAACCTCGTACAAAAAAGATGATAAAAATGTACAGAAATCCAGAGAGCCAAACTTAATGAGACTTAAACAAGAGCAGATTTACATATCGGCCTTTATAAATGACTTTAGAGCTTCATCTGAAATAAATATCAATATATGTAACAAAGAGTTTCTTGTTGATGTCTCAGAGAAAAGAGTCACATTCAAATATTTATTCAAAGCACTTTAAACTCAACTCTCCATACAGACGTGTTCAAATCCTTTATACAGTTTAAGCAGAAAAATAACACAAAGTGGAAAAAAGTCAAACTTAAAAACTGAGTCTGTCCTCCACAAAGAAACTGTGGAATGTCCTTTAAATGATGTCACATGACCTCCGTCACATGACCTCCATCACATGACCTCCGTCACATGACCTCCATCACATGACCCACGTCACATGACCTCCATCACGTGACCCGTCCCCGCTGCAGGACAAACCCACCAAGAAGAGGAACAGGAAACATCTGTACACGCTGTCCTCAGGTGATGCTGCGTTCAGGTGAAACAGGAACTGAAGGTTCAAAAACACTGAACATCCTCATGTCCCACTTGCCCCTGAATGCAGCACGAGCACTTATCAAAACATGAAAATATAAAATGTTTACATTTTAAATTAAAAACTAAACTGTGGTCCCCGTCAGCGGGCTCGCCCCTCAGAGTACTCAGTAAACAAACAACTAGAGCTCAGGAATCCTGGGGAGAACACAACCTGAAGCCGGAGACGCAGATGTGATATCTGAGCTGTAACAGAAAAAGGTCAAACAAACACAAGCAGCGTTTAGAAAACATCCAACCTGAACACACCCAGCACTCCGGTCTCTCTTTAGTGTCCCCTGGTCTCCAGCTGTGTGCGTCTCTCTTTAGTCTCCCCTGGTCTCCAGCTGTGTGCGTCTCTCTTTAGTGTCCCCTGGTCTCCAGCTGTGTGCGTCTCTCTTTAGTCTCCCCTGGTCTCCAGCTGTGTGCGTCTCTCTTTAGTGTCCCCTGGTCTCCAGCTGTGTGCGTCTCTCTTTAGTCTCCCCTGGTCTCCAGCTGTGTGCGTCTCTCTTTAGTGTCCCCTGGTCTCCAGCTGTGTGCGTCTCTCTTTAGTGTCCCCTGGTCTCCAGCTGTGTGCGTCTCTCTTTAGTGTCCCCTGGTCTCCAGCTGTGTGCGTCTCTCTTTAGTGTCCCCTGGTCTCCAGCTGTGTGCGTCTCTCTTTAGTGTCCCCTGGTCTCCAGCTGTGTGCGTCTCTCTTTAGTGTCCCCTGGTCTCCAGCTGTGTGCGTCTCTCTTTAGTGTCCCCTGGTCTCCAGCTGTGTGCGTCTCTCTTTAGTGTCCCCTGGTCTCCGTTGTGTTGGAGCTTCTTGCAGCGTTTGGTTTCTGCAGCTTTTAGTAAACTGCTCATGTTTCCTCTGCTGAATGTTCTCTAGATGCTGCATGTGTTGAAGAGCTGCTGCAGATGTTGCTGCATGAGTTCTGATTTGTGTTTCTAAATCTGCGTCCTCTCTGAAGCTGTTCCTCTTGATGTTCAACAGGTGGAGGCTGCGTTCAGGTACAGTGAGGAGTCCTAGTGAGCTCTGCAGCAGCTGTAACACGGTTTGCTGTATGAATAAAGTTTGAATTGAATGTGTTTCAGAACTCTGCTGACGGGTTCCTGCTTAACCTTTGACCTCAGACTGATGCTGTGTGTGTTCATGGCAAAACACACACACACACACACACACACACACACACACACACACACACAGTACATATATATATATATATATATATATATGTATATATTTACAGAGTATATTTGTACACATATATTTAGTAAAAACTGTAGAAAAGTCCACACACTGTTTTAGTGTCACCTTTTTACACATAGTAAGTGTCCCAGAATGCAACAGAAACAGAAAGAGGCATCTCATTAACTGATTTGGGAAGTTCTTGTTTGGATCTGACGGAGAGACGAGCTGAATACTCATGTGAGCGTACGCTAGCACTGAGGTACGCTTGCTTCAGTTAAATCCTTTATTTCATGATTGCGCTACTGAAAAAGTCAACGTTAGCCAAGGTGCTACATTAGCTTCAATGCTATGAGTTTTGAGTTAGCAAAGAGCTACATTAGCTTCAGTTCAACATCTTGTAGATTAATAGCTAGCTATGTTATGTATTTAGTACATTTGTTTTTAGAGCTAGCCAGTAGCATGTTGGTGTTAACTCTAAACCAATGTTATTGATGTAGCTGTTAGTCACCGAGTATTAAACCCCTCTCTGTGTATGCAGTGTGAGGTCACTGAGTATTAAACCCCTCTCTGTGTATGCAGTGTGAGGTCACCGAGTATTAAACCCCTCTCTGTGTATGCAGTGTGAGGTCACTGAGTATTAAACCCCTCTCTGTGTATGCAGTGTGAGGTCACTGAGTATTAAACCCCTCTCTGTGTGTATGCAGTGTGAGGTCACTGAGTATTAAACCCCTCTCTGTGTGTATCTAGTGTGAGGTCACTGAGTATTAAACCCCTCTGTGTGTATGCAGTGTGAGGTCACTGAGTATTAAACCCCTCTGTGTGTATGCAGTGTGAGCTCACTGAGTATTAAACCCCTCTCTGTGTGTATCTAGTGTGAGGTCACTGAGTATTAAACCCCTCTGTGTATGCAGTGTGAGGTCACTGAGTATTAAACCCCTCTGTGTGTATGCAGTGTGAGGTCACTGAGTATTAAACCCCTCTGTGTATGCAGTGTGAGGTCACTGAGTATTAAACCCCTCTGTGTATGCAGTGTGAGCTCACTGAGTATTAAACCCCTCTCTGTGTGTATGCAGTGTGAGGTCACTGAGTATTAAACCCCTCTGTGTGTATGCAGTGTGAGGTCACTGAGTATTAAACCCCTCTGTGTGTATGCAGTGTGAGGTCACTGAGTATTAAACCCCTCTGTGTGTATGCAGTGTGAGCTCACTGAGTATTAAACCCCTCTGTGTGTATGCAGTGTGAGCTCACTGAGTATTAAACCCCTCTGTGTGTGTATGCAGTGTGAGGTCACTGAGTATTAAACCCCTCTGTGTGTATGCAGTGTGAGGTCACTGAGTATTAAACCCCTCTCTCTGTGTATGCAGTGTGAGCTCACTGAGTATTAAACCCCTCTGTGTGTATGCAGTGTGAGCTCACTGAGTATTAAACCCCTCTGTGTGTATGCAGTGTGAGGTCACTGAGTATTAAACCCCTCTCTGTGTGTATCTAGTGTGAGGTCACTGAGTATTAAACCCCTCTGTGTGTATGCAGTGTGAGGTCACTGAGTATTAAACCCCTCTGTGTGTATGCAGTGTGAGCTCACTGAGTATTAAACCCCTCTCTGTGTGTATCTAGTGTGAGGTCACTGAGTATTAAACCCCTCTGTGTATGCAGTGTGAGGTCACTGAGTATTAAACCCCTCTGTGTGTATGCAGTGTGAGGTCACTGAGTATTAAACCCCTCTGTGTGTATGCAGTGTGAGCTCACTGAGTATTAAACCCCTCTGTGTGTATGCAGTGTGAGGTCACTGAGTATTAAACCCCTCTCTGTGTATGCAGTGTGAGCTCACTGAGTATTAAACCCCTCTGTGTGTATGCAGTGTGAGGTCACTGAGTATTAAACCCCTCTGTGTGTATGCAGTGTGAGCTCACTGAGTATTAAACCCCTCTGTGTGTATGCAGTGTGAGGTCACTGAGTATTAAACCCCTCTGTGTGTATGCAGTGTGAGCTCACTGAGTATTAAACCCCTCTCTGTGTATGCAGTGTGAGGTCACTGAGTATTAAACCCCTCTCTGTGTATGCAGTGTTCTGATGGTGGTTACTCTGGAGGTTCAGCTGGTCTCTCCGTCTCTGGGATCAGTTTCGTATGTGAAGGCTCCCCCTTAAGGAGCGTACTGAGCGTGTGCCGTGTGTGTGTGTGGGGGGGTCTACATGCTGGGGGTGGTTCCGGGGGTGACAGGGTGTCGGGGAGGTGCCAGGTCCAGCAGGGCGGCCACAGTCCCAGCCACCAGGGGAAGCCCTCGCTCCTCCAGGATGTGCAGAGGAAGACACAGCTGAGTCTACAAACACCACCCAAGAAGAGGAAGCACAGCATGGGGGGGGGGGGGGGGGGGAAGACGACAACGGAAAGGAGGGTCAACGGATGGTAAAATAAAATAAGGAGTAAAACAACAGTAACCATGGCAACAGAAGGGATAACGGAGCAGCAAATCAAAACAAAATGAACTGATGAGGAGAGAAGAGAGGGAGCATTACTCCGAGGATCCGGATCATCCAGAGGTACAGAACTCTCCGGGGCTCATCTAGAGCCCGGTCTCAAGTCATCCAGAGGTACAGAACTCTCCGGGGCTCATCTAGAGCCCGGTCTCAAGTCATCCAGAGGTACAGAACTCTCCGGGGCTCATCTAATATTAGCATCAAGCTACATTAGAGTCATCTCAGAATCACTGCCATTAACACTGGCTCCTGTTAGCAGCGAGTTACGTTAGCATCATCTCAACCATCTGCTGTACCTTTAGATATCATCAGCAGTGAGCATCACGTTACCTAAACCTACTCTTATAAAAAGGAAAAATGATTTAGTTCTGATGTAGCAATGCCAAAGTTAGCATTGGGTTGTCCTGTAGGTGCACGTCAAGCCCAACCAGTGCCAGATAAAGACCAGGTCTAAGTCAACTCCCAGATAAGGACCAGGGGCCTCATTTCTAAACGTGGCGTGAATCTTTGCGATTTATAAAAAACAAACTTGACGGTAAATGTGCGTTCCTCCACGCACACTCTGACAGAAACGGGAGGGGTGAGAAACTGCGACAGCGTGGGCAGAAGGGAGAATGGAGGGATGTGAAATAACACCATCTAAATATTCCCTCAGGTTTCAGATACGAAGAACTCATCTGCAAAATGAACAAACGCCTGTTTGAGACTCCGGAGTGCACACAGAAGTAAATGAATACGGATATGTTATTGAAACCCCCCTCCAAGAGGTTCTCAACATGTATTGAAAGGTGTCCTCAGAAATGATGCGTCAACAGAAAGACAGAGCTACGTTTAACCTGACCCCGTCTTGGTCACGATGCATGGTTTGACTACACACAGTCCATGTTGGAAACGTGTTTGAGCTGTTCAGCATTTTAGACCTTTGTTTATTTCCTCTAACTGGTTGGTAGAGTTGCTGCTGCCCCCCCCCACACACACACACTCTGCCTATACTAACTTTTAGGTTCTGCATATTTATTTATGTTGGTGATGATCCGGCTTTCTGAGGCCGTCCACAGAGAGCTCCACGTGCTGCAGCTCTCTGTTCTCTTCAAACTGCGTCCACCAAACAATCTGAGGAACTGCACCCCCCAACAAGAACCAAAACCTGACTCGGTGTGAAATGGGTTTTTAGCGGTTCTGTCAGCGTTTCCTGCGACCGTCATCGGGCAGTCAGTCTGAATGAACATTCATACGGGGCGTTTCTTTGACTATTTATAGGAACATCTGGGCGTTACGTGAAGTCAGCAAAAGCTGCGCCGCATTTCGAGTTGATGGTGAGTTATAAACCGGCGCAGGACGAGCGCAGGGTTTTACAAATCAGAATATTTGTTTGCGTATTTACTTGCTTTGTCCTACGTGCGCCACCTCTCCACGTGAATCCTACGCAACGCTTTATAAATGAGGCCCCTGGTCTAAGTCAAGTCCCAGATAAAGACCTGGTCTAAGTCAAGGCCAACAGGTCCTGTATATTTAGTAGGGGGTAATGGTTAGAAGAGAGATGGAATATAAACATGATTGATGAGAGACGGGAGTGGGGGAGGAAGAGGAAACATGTCAGATAGTCTTCACTGGTCTCACTGGTCACACCTGCACCCGGTTCTCTCTCAGGGGTCACATCTCTAAACAGATCAAAGGCACTGTTCTTCTTCTGTGGTGTTCCCTCTCCTGTAGTTCTATAGTGCATGTCAATGGTCTGCAGAGGATTCAAATATAGACTCTTTTCTTAATATTTGACCTTTTTCCCAGAACTTCTTTTTAGTTCACTTTCTTTTCCAAAATTCACTTTCGTCAAAAAATGTTTAGCTTTTTTTCTCAGAGTGTAATTTTTAAGAATTGCATTTTTTTTTCTTCATGTGTTTTCCTCTAAAAACCTGACTTTTTTTACAGAACTGGATTTCTACTCCATGTTTTTATTTTTTACAAGATTTTCATTAATTTCTCAGAATTTCACTTTTTTTCAGAATTTTCATTCACTTGAGACTGGGCTCTGGTTTCAGACGGAGGGTGAAAACAGGCCGTCTGAGAACCTTTTCAGTTCAAAGCTCATTTTTGTGAGGCTCATTTCAAATGTAATGCAGCTCTGTGTGATCACATGACGTTAAGCACAGGTGTGACAGGTGGAGTTACCTGAGGGACTCCGATCCTGCGACACGCCTCCAGAAAGTTCTCTACGTTTCGCCGACATTTGGCCATCGTGAGTTTAGGCTGCAGGACGGCGGAGGAAAACAGGATTACTATCAGACAGGATCATTCAGATTAATAATAAAAACAATAACAAGAAGATAAAAAATATGACAATATTAATCAAATTAAAATCAAAGTCTTAATAATTACATCATGAAATCAATAAGATTAAGAATACATTTAAAGTCAATAATATTAACAATAGTCATTATTAATAATATTAACAATAGTAATATTATTAATAACAATGACTATTGTTATTATTATTAATATTATTAATATTAATAATATTATTAATAATAATAGTCATTGTTAATATTATTAATATTATTAATATTAATAATATTAATAATATTATTAATATTAATAATATTATTAATATTAATAATATTATTAATAATAATAGTCATTGTTATTAATAATATGAATAATAATATAATGATCTTCTGGGCTCACCACAGCAGGGGAAGGGACGTGGATGCTGGGGACGGAGCGCGGTCTCACGTGATTGGCCAGGTGACAGAGCACCACACCGTCCGTCAGCGCGGCGCCGAGGTCGCTCGGCAACGACACCTTCAGACGGGCCTCGATGTTCTGAAACACCGGATCAGTTCAGAATCCACGTTTCGGTCCCAGCTCTTCTTCTTTACTCTTTTCTATTTTTTGTGTTTATCTATATATTTTTCTTAAACATCCATTTGAATTTCTTTAATCGGATATACATTCCAAAATAAATAACTACTGAACAAAAACAATCCTTTATAATGAATATTATTGTATTTAAATCCATGAGTTAAATATTATCCTCTCTGACTGACACAAAGATATTACACTCAATATGTAGAATATTACAAATATACACATCAATTAAATACTAATGGATAGGAAATATAGTAAACCAAATCTTAAAGCAGACCTTCCTGAGCTGCTCCACCAGCACAGCGTCTTCTCCGAGGAGAGGCGGGGGGGGAGGGGGGGGAGCCTCCTGAGGAACAGCTTCACCTGAAACACACACAAAAATATACACACTGTCACAAACCCCTCCTACTCTCTGAGCCTACACCTGAACACATCACCTGATTCCTCCTCCTCCCTTCCTTCCTTCCTTCCTTCCCCCCACCCTCATCCTCCCTTTAGGAGAGAAGGTAAGGAAAGGAGACAGAGGAGTAGCCTCACCTTTCCTCCTCTCCTCCTTCTGCCCGAGGCGGAACAGGAAGCTCTCCGGCCTCTGGCTGTTCCGGCAGGAGGCCACGCCCCCGGGGCTCGGGTACGAAGGCGACTGATTGGCTGACAGAAAAATCAATGAGTCAAATCGACCAATCAGAAGGAGTGAGAGATGTCAGACTGAGAGAGTGTGAAGTCTCACCTGTAGGAGAGAGTGTGGCCCGGTCCTCTCCCTGCACACACATTATTATTAACAACAACAACAACAACAACAACAACAACAACAGGTTCAGAATAAAGCAGCAGCGAGTGCTGGCTTTATTCAATGCTGGGCTTCCAGAGTAAAATATGTGAAAAATCCAAATTGTAGTGTTTGTTTGTTATATATTTTATTTTGAGGTGTAGGTTCTTTCTATTTTTATATTCAAATTATAAAATATAAATATATTAGAAATATTTATATTTTTCAGAGTCTTTTTATATTTCTATCGTTTTGAGCTGTTAGTATTTGTTTGGAGGCGTGGCCACACTCTTACCATAAAGAGGGCGGAGTCATCTGTGTGGGTGGAGCGTCTGGAGGGGTAAACAGTCTGCAGACACGCACAAAGACAGACACACAGACAGACAGACAGGCAGGCAGACAGGCAGACAGACAGACAGACGAGGGTTAACGGTGGAGGGGAGTGGCCTCAGTGGAAAGGTGAAAGCATTTCCTGGTGAGTTTCTCCATCGAGTTTTATTTAAATGATTTCATTGCTGTTAAACGTTTCCTTGTCTCAATGTTTATACTTTAAATAATGATTCATGATCACACACTTACTGCAGTAACACTATTGTAGTTACTGTGTGTGTGTGTGTGTGTGTGTGTGTGTGGTCTCACCTCACTGTCTGACTTTGTTGGGCTCTGTGTTGTTGTGTTTTGCTGTAAATAAACAACAGCAGTTATTGTGGTGAGACGTGACGAGCAGTAGGAAGTGTCAGCCCTTCACAATAAGAGTGTGGGTGAGGTACCTTGCAGCGGCTCTTCTGTCGCTCCTCATCGTACCTGAGCGCCGCCAGATGAGCCTCCCGCCTGACCCGCTCCACCCCCCCTACACCTGCAGCTCCCCCCACTCTCTGAGGGAGACAGTAAAAAAAATCCATAACATTTATTTGAAATATTATTTAACTTTCATTTCTTCAGGTGGCTCAGTATAAACACAGAGGTGTTACCTGACTGTGGACACCAGAGGGCGCTGTGACACCGTCCACCACACTCCTGCAGACACACAGGTGAGAGACAGACAGGTGAGAGACAGACGGGTGAGAGACAGACACTTGAGAGACAGACAGGGGAGAGAGACAGACAGACAGACAGACAGACAGACAGACAGACAGACAGACAGACAGACAGGGGAGACAGACAGACAGAAAGACAGGGGAGACAGACAGACAGACAGGGGAGACAGACAGACAGACAGGGGAGTCAGACAGACAGACAGACAGACAGACAGACAGGGGAGACAGACAGGTGAGATTATGGTACAGTTTCTAGTGAGACGATCACAGATCACACATGTTTCCTACCTGTTGTGTCTCCGCGTGTCTTCTGTCCTCAAGCTGGTTTTTCCTGGAGAACCCTGCAAACAGGATGTCACACAGATAGACTCAGTTTTGAAAACACCTCTGGTCAGGTTATCCTCAAACCCACGTGACCCCAGGTAAGCCTTTGGTGACCTCAGCTGGGTGGGCGGAGCTCGTACCTCTCTGGTGATGCGACTCTCGATGTAGGCCATGAACTGAGAGCTGAGGCTTGCTCTGTCTCCCCCCCCACCTGCTGCTGGTGCTGCTCGACTCCTCCCCTCTTCCTCCTCCTCCTCCCCTACACAGCTGTCGATGAAGTCTATCTGCTCCAGCTCCACATCTGGAAAACACAGGTGAGTCTCGGGTCAGTCTCAGGTGAGTCTCAGGTTAGTCACAGGTGAGTCTCAGGTGAGTCTCAGGACAGTCACAGGTGAGTCTCAGGTGAGTCTCAGGTGAGTCAAAGGTTAGTCTCAGGTTAGTCACAGGTGAGTCACAGGTGAGTCTCAGGTGAGTCACAGGTGAGTCTCAGGTGAGTCACAGGTGAGTCACAGGTGAGTCAAAGGTGAGTCAAAGGTTAGTCTCAGGTCAGTCTCAGGTGAGTCTCAGGTTAGTCTCAGGTGAGTCTCAGATGACTCACAGGTGAGTCTCAGGTCAGTCAAAGGTGAGTCAAAGGTTAGTCTCAGGTGAGTCTCAGGTAATAACATTAATAACAGTGATAATAAACTCACTGGTCCCGTTAGCCAGCAGTCCTCTCTGTCTCTGCTCTCTGCTGATCTCATTGACTCTCAGCGGCAGCTCTGACAGCTCCTCTGTGGGCTGCACACACACAAACACACCCACACAGGAAGTGAGTGTCTGTGTGAGAGTGTGTGTGTTTGTGAAAGAGTGTGTGTGAGTGTGTGTGTGTGTGTGTGTGTGTGTGTGTGTTACCTCATTCCCTGACCACCTCTTGTCTCCGCTGTCCACGCTGTTGAATCCGGAGTCCAGCGCTCCGTACGGACGTCCGGGGTAAAGCTCGTCAGCACTGACACACAAACAGAGGCTTTTATTGTGAAGGGCCAGCAGGAAGTCTGCAGCAACGTAATGCATGCTTTTATTGTATTGATCTGGCAGTAACGTTGTTGTTCCTGAGATCTAGCTCTGCAGTTGTTGAGTATATAACTGTAGTACATTTAATCACAAATAATAAAGTCAGCAGAAAGCAGGTTCCTGTACTGGATCAAAGGAACAATGGGTTGATTACAAACTGAGGACTAACGCTGGACTCATTATGGGTAAGCTGTACCTTATGAGTTAATATAAATGTGTTTTTATATTTTAAATTGGCTTCAGAATAAGCCAGTGTGTCACTGACCAGGAGTTGAAGGTCAGAGGTCGCCGCTCGTAGTCGGGCAGATCAGGTGTGCTCTTACTGGCCTCCATGTTCAGAAACTTAAATATGTGCACCTTCCCTTTGATGCAGATCTACACACACAAACACACATTAGTGTGATCTCACAGGGGCTCTGACAGATGATGCCATCACTTCCTGTTTACCTGTGCAGGTGGGGACTGCAGCGGGTTGTTGTCGAGCACGATGCTCTGCAGCTGAGCGAGGCGGCGGAAACAGACGGGGATCACGGTCACTTTGTTACAGGAGAAGTCCAGACGCACCAGAGGCAGCTCCGCCAGCTCTGCACACACACACACACACACACACACACACACACACACACACACACACACACACACACACACACACACACACACACACACACACACACACACACACACACACACACACACACACACACACACACACACACACACACACACACACACACACACACACACACACACACACACACACACACACACACACACACACACACACACACACACACACACACACACACACACACACACACACACACACACACACATTGGAAAAGAAAACCCACTAAAAAGAAATATAAACATGTTTCAAATAAAAGCTAAATATAAAAATATATGAGGTCAATATAACAAACACACAGTTAGGTCCATCAATATTTGGACAGACAAAGTGTTTCTAGTTCTGGTTCTGTACATTACCACACTGAACTCTAAATGAATCAGTTCAGAGTTGAAGTGCAGACTTTCAGCTTTAATTCAGAGGGTTGAACAAAAAGATAGAATAGAAATGTGAGGAACCAAAGCATCCCTTCACTTCAGGGCTCAAAAGCAATTGGGAATGAAATAACTGAAGACAAAATGTTCATTTCTAATACTTGGTTGAAAGACCTTTGCTGGCAATGACTGTCTGAAGTGTTGAACTCGTGGACATCAGCAGACGCTGGGTTTGGGTCATTGTCCATCTGTATTATGAAACGCCGCCCAATCAATTTGGCTGGATTTGAGCAGACAGTATGTCTCTGAACACCTGCTTCTGTCCTGTGTCACATCATCGATAGACACTAGTGACCCGGTGCCACTGGCAGCCATGCATGCCCAAGCCATCACACTGCCTCTGGTATGCTTTGGATCATGAGCTGTACCACGCCTTCTCCATACTTCTTTCTTGCCATCATTCTGGTAGAGGTTGATCTT
Source organism: Eleginops maclovinus (assembly GCF_036324505.1). Classification (NCBI taxonomy): domain Eukaryota; kingdom Metazoa; phylum Chordata; class Actinopteri; order Perciformes; family Eleginopidae; genus Eleginops; species Eleginops maclovinus. The sequence continues at coordinate 382,714 of NC_086366.1, forward strand.
GGTTTCATCTGTCCAAAGAATGTTCTTCTGCAGTCCTCTCTTTCTGGTAGACTTGGACATTGATACACCTTCCTCCTGGAGAGTGTTCTTCACCTGGTTGGCTGTGAAGGGGTTTCTCTTCACCATGGAAATGATTCTGCCATCATCCCCCACTGTTGTCTTCCGTGGACCTCCAGGTCTTTGTGTGCTGCAGAGTTCACCAGAGCTTTCTTTCTTTCTCAGGATGTACCAAACTGTACATTTTGCCACTCCTAATACTGCAGCAGTTTCTCAGATGGGTGTTTCCTGTTTTCGCAGCTTCAGGATGGCTTGTTTCACCTGCATGGAGAGATCCTTTGACCGCATGTTGTCTTCACAGCAACATCTTCCAAATGCAAGCACCACACCTCAGATCAACTCCAGGCCTTTTATCTGCTTAATTGATGATGACATAACGAAGGACTTGCCCACACCTGCCCATGAAACAGCCTTTGAGTCAATTATGCAATTACTTTTGGTCCCTTTTAAAAGAGGGTGGCACATGTTAAGGAGCTGAAACTCCTAAACCCTTCATCCAATCTGAATGTGGATACCCTCAGATGAAAGCTGGGAGTCTGCACTTTGTGTCCATGTCCATTATATAACTATTGGAACATGTTTCAGTAAACAGGTACACAAACAAAGCTTGTGTCGGTGTCCAAATATATATGGACCTAACTGTCACACAAAACCTAAATAAATAGAAAATAATGATAAATATATAAAAATACCAAAGAATGAATCAATAAAACAGAATAGAAACACTAAATAATTGAAAATAAAAGGTAAACATGAATATACAAAGACCAAATGAGTAAAAGTAAATGCATATATTCTAACAATTAATATTCAAAACC